>NC_089854.1:19890838-19960838 GCF_036373705.1 Amia ocellicauda | reverse complement strand
TGCAACACTTCGCATTCAGAAACAAATCCAAGGAACACATCCCAAGAGACTGCCCTCCAAATATACATGCCTGTGTGTGTCTGTATCCAGCGAGGCGAGAGGCGCCCATTGCAACACTGTAGCGCAGCGGCCAGAGGAAGAGCCTAGAAAGTTTTCCCCCTCTGTCTATTTCTCTCAGTAATGACATGTCCCGGGGGGGGGCACCTGGCTTGTGGCGGTCCAGCTCTCCAGCCCGCTGTGCCACCCCGGGGGGCAGTGTGCGCCGTGCAGTGCCGCGTCGGTGTGTGGCGCAGCCGAGCCTGGGCCGCTGGAGAGGGCTTGTGTCGGGCAGAGAGTGAGCCCTGCGCCGCGCCGCTGCTCATTAGATTACTGTCGCCACCGCCCGGAGGAGCGAGGATCTGCAGCGCGCAGGGTGTGTTTCAACAGGATCCCTTTAAAGAGCACATTGCGTATTGTTAACCAATGAGAGCATCGCACACATCTGCCTGGGAAACCAATTCCACCGGGCTGGTGCCTGCAGGATTGTGTGATACGTCGCGTTTATACAGATAGTATAAGGCAACAGTAGCGACCCGAGCCACAGCCTGGATGCCCCCAGGTGGACATCGTGCGTTTCATTTAGCACGCAATTAAAGAGAGTGAGTTTGTGTGTGTAACTACAGTACATTGAGTTTCAGTGCATTGTCCATATACAGACTTGCAAGCATGTCTGTAGGCAGCAGCACTGCACTATATTACAGATATCATAAGCGCGGTGGGGGTGAACACTGACCCCCGACACACAGAGACGGTTTACGTCTCCAGAGTTTGTGCAAGCGGCCTATATATACTTCATTATTACAGTCCCCAGGAAACCGCTTTTACTTCCCCCTACCACACATGAATTGAATATACATAGGTACAGTAACTACTCATTCAAATTCAACTAGGAAAACTACACTCCAGCATAAGTTAATTGTATAGGTTTCCAAAGCAATCTGAACGGTAAGTTACAGTCCACCGTTTACATGTTATCTTTAATGACTTACTTAGTGATCTTTAGCGTGAAGTATCTAATTGTCCATGTCTGAAATCGATTTTAAAAACATCCAGTCATATAATATAAAAAAGCAGACTACATGTCTGAAATTACTGTAGGCCTGTTCTTTTTTAGCTTCTTAATTCTCTTTTGTTGACTTTCAGTTTAAGACTTTGAGGTTGACTTTATTTACTTGATGAGAGCATTTAATAAAACGTGTACAATGACACATTACAATAACGTGACTGTGCGCTTTCAGAGCTCCGTGCGGCTGTGCGGGGGTCGCGGGTCGCGGCGTGCCCCCCGTCAGTGTGCCGCTGGGTGTGGGATACAGCAGCGGGAGTGCCTCGCCCATTGTGTCGGGGGATATTACCGCCTTTCGTAGGGATTTTCATTTGCTTTGACGGTTATTCTGCGTGTTTCAACGTATTTCAAAATTATTTTAACGCTAATACCAGATATTATTTACTGTCTTTTTACAGCAGGGCAAACTCGCCATAATTAAAGTGAATTATGATTATTATTATTACAGTATTGTTGTTTACCTCTAAGATGTTTGCTTGGATTTATGTTACTCTGTAAGTGTACTTTGAAAGTGTGAATAATAATATAATAAAATAATATACACGTGAATAACATTATTTGCTGGAGATGTATGATGAACTTTATTTAGACCGAGGTTTAGCTGTATTAACAATGTTTTAATTGTTCATTTATCGCTCGAGCGACACCTGGTGGCCATTTCCTTAATTTAAAGCAATACTATGACATAAATATAACCATATAACCATAAAACATTTTCGGTAATTCAGTAATTTAAAAAAAATGTCTATTCAAAATATACAAAGTGGAACCGAATTGTGAGTAACGTAGTGCGACTCAGTTTGATGAAACACGTTTATATACAGATAGACAGACAGACAGATAGATAGATATGTGTTACATATGTGTCTTTTCTTTGCTCAGGAGGTCGGGGCTCAATCCCGCCCGTGCGCCGATGCCTTTAAAAAGGTTGCCCCCAGGCGCGCGCAGGCACGGACGGGGTTCGAACCCGCGATCTTCGGTTTACGAGACCGACGCCTTACCACTTGGCCACCGCGCCAGACACACACCCAGGCCCCGGTCCTGCCACTGGAGGCTTTGCCGGCCCCCGGATTAGGGGCACACCGCAGCGGCAGCCGGATAACCCCCCACCCCCCCAGGGACCAGCGCGTCTCAAACTGGAGCTTCATCTCTGGGGAAAGAAGCTCTGTGGGCCTTTCCTCACCGGCACAGACCGCAGCTCAGCGTCTGCACCCTGTGCGCAATGGTGCTCTGTGCAGACCCTGCGCTCTCTGCGGGGGAGGCATAATCGCCTGATCTTTGACCCGGCCAGGGTGACCGGGGGGGGGCAGCATCCAATGCTTTGTGTGCGGATACAGTGCCTGCCGGCGCCGCACGGGCTGTGTGCTGTAATGGGATGTGTGTAAGTATGCGGGTGGTTTTAATCGCAGTGCTTCGACACGGTCAGGCCCGGGGCGGCTCGCTGGAAACGCGTCCATCCTGTTTCCAAGCGTGGAGACCCTGAGCAGCGTCTGCGCAGCCGAGCGCTTCACTCCGCCGCGCAGTACCGCCGCTGCCGGCGGGGAGGCAGTAAAACGCAGCTGTTGATTCAGGGCCGGAGACACCAGGGGGCACCGGGGGACAATGCCAGTGCAGTGAAGCGGGTGCCCACCCAGTTTGATTATCTTTGCTTTAATAAACAGTGAATATGCTAAATAATGTATTGAACATTTGAGCTCAATTGCAACAATCTGAAAGCAGGACTGACTGGGCAGGATCCGTGATTACAGCGTGCAGCTCCGCGCTGGCTCTGCTGGTGCGTCGCAGTTGACGCTGGATGACTGTGATGAAGGCTGTTCACGACCACGTGTTGATCTGCGCAGACTTTGACCAGCTTAGACAATGCGATTCTGAGAATCTTCTGTAGAAAACACTAGTACGATTATACAATGAAATAATGTCGTTTTTAGATTCATTCTGGATTCTGGATTCAAATACATCTATAAATAATAATAATACCCCTGGTACTACACCTGTATAATTTCCCTGCTTTTATTGCTGTTTGTTATAGACATGACGCTTTTAGATAGCTAGAAACCTCACATGTAGGCTAATAATAATTAATGCCAAAACAAACACAATCCGAATGAAACAAGACCAAAAAAACGCAACGCGCCACTTTCTTGTAAACAAAACAAAAAACAAGAACAGGAGGCTGGTAAGTTCATTCTACAGCACTGTGCTCTGAATAATTGACATGCTGCGACAGTATTTTATTAAAATGTTACTTTACTCAAATTCATAATTGCATTGCATAATCATTATTATTTATGTATTTATTAGCAGACGCCCTTATCCAAGGCGACCTACAAAACATAACAGCATTATGAAATTATAGTGAATTACAGATCAAAACGTAGTACAAAATACAAGTGCAAAAGAAAATATACAGTTAATACAAGTCCTACATCGTAGATTTGTGAGCTAATAATCCCAGGCGATGTGAAGTCATAGTTATAGCTCAGGGGAAAGGGACAGAGGAGGAATCAATATAAACAACATATTCGACAGGATTATGAACATGAAGATGATGATGAACATGATGATGAACATGCTTATGAACATGCTTATGAACATGGAGACACAGACTGTCCGCTTTTACAATGTTGCCATGTACACTGGTCGGAAGTCAGACGTTTCTGCGCAGAGCACAGCCGTGTTTCAAGTGAAGTTAAAAAGTAATAGTTTCCATATTGTATTTTGTACTTCTTATTTGGGAAAATGTTTAAAGATACAAAGATACCCTATAGATAACGGGACAACAGGTTTTAAGTTCTAGTTGTTATTATTTGAATACTACATATGATATATGTTATTGTTTACCTTAATTTCTAGCTATTATTATTCATATTATCATTATTATCAGTATGATCATTGTTATGATGGTTATTATGATAATGCTGCTCTTGAGTGACAGGACGGCAGCACCAATCGCACTGGCTCTGTCCGCTAGCCGAGCCCTTCCGCTCTGACGCCCCTCCTCCGCCGGTCGCCGCAGCTGTGAGAGCCGGAGCCAGCGGCGCGTCCAGGACACCGGGCCGCAACCAGGGCGTGCATGCCGGCCAGCCCGCCGTCCAGTGCCCTGCAGTGCCAGTACCGGTGAGTGCGACCCGACCGCCGCGGTCAGATCCAGCGCTGTGTGCGACGCCGCGCAGAAGCGGCCTGTTTCACAGCAGAGGAGCGCGCCTCCGCCTCCGGGCCGCGCTGTGGCTGTAGTGTGAGGAGCCCGGCAGCAGCGCCTTGTGTCCCCAAAACACAAGATACAAAGACAGCAGCGGATTCAGTACACACACACACACACACACACACACACACACACACTCTCACACACACACACACACACACACACACACACACACACACACACACTCTCACACACACACACACACACACACACACACACACTCACACACACACACACACACACTCTCACACACACACACACACACACACACACACACACACTCACACACACACACACACACACACACTCTCACACACACACACACACACACACACACACACACTCACACACACACACAGATACACTCACACACACACACAGATACACACTCACACACACACACACACGCACACACACACACACACACACACTCACACACACACGCACACAGATACACACACACACGCACACTCACACACACACTCACACACGCAGTACTATTGTTGGTGTGGAAAGCAGCAGTTTCGGGGGGTGATGCGCTGACCAGCTGACTGGACCCCCCGCCGCAGAGTCCATATCTATGACGTCACCGCAGGGCATAGAATCCGTCCTATATTTGGACACTCGCTTTATTGACGCCTGGCCCTGAGCCGCGCACCTGACCCAGGGAGTTTCCCTAGATACTCATACCTGTTGATCCTGATTGAAAATCCAGTAATAATAACAGGATGTAGGACCTCACTTACTGTACTTACCTGTGTAAATTGGAAGTTGTAAAATGTTTGAATTGCTTTGTTTAATGTAAATTTGAATTTGTACTGTTTGATGCCTTGTTCTTAACTGTATTCTTGCACTTTGAATTGCACTTATGTTGTAAGTCTCCCTGGATAAAGGTGTCTGCCAAGAAATAAAAATAATAATAATAAACGCACGGACCGCAGTGATGGAAATCTCTGGCTAGGTGAATAATTTATACACTTCCTGTCCCAAGACTCGGCTAGGCCACCTAGCTTTCTCCTCTGAGAAGAGCAGAGGACCTGAGCAGTGCTGACCCCTCTCTCCTCTCCTCTCCTCTGCTTTGTGTTGGAACTGCAGTGCTGACCCCTCTCTCTTCTCCTGTGTATCAGAGCTGCAGTATTGACCCCTCTCTTCTCTCCTGTGTGTCTGAGCTGCAGTGCTGACCCCTTTCTCCTCTCCTCTCCTCTCTGGTGTCGGCAGGGCGGGCAGTGCAGAAGGAGTCCCTGTGTGAGGAGGCAGGCGTCCCCCGGTAAATGGTGTCTCCCACCATGAAGGCTGTGGTGGACGCTGTCTGGGCGGTGTGGAGCATCGGGGCCTCCATCTACGACTACCTGCACACCAGCGCAATGGAGGAGCGGATCAACGCCCTGGAGACGGTCATCACAGTGCACCAGTGTGTCATTGGAGCGCTGTCCGCCAGCCTCATCATGCTGGTCACCTACATCCTGCTGAGGAAGCACTGACCCATCCCTTCCGCGCACCGCTCGGACCCTGACCACTGCCTTAACCGCCACAGCCCGCCGCGCCGCAATGCCGGACCGTCTGCCGGGGATGCCTGTGCCGCTGCCATCTGCTGCTGGAGTGACTGCTGTGATCGCAGCACACAGCTCGGCTGAGAGCGAGCCGGGCTTCACCACTCCGCCATCTTTAACTCGCGGTGATCAGAACCTGTCAGAACAGGCCCGATAGAACCAGAGCTGTGGAACAAAGGGAAGCAGATGTGAACCACTGGCTGCGTGGATGGATGAGTGGCTGCATGGGGACACAGCGCTGTGCCGCACTGTTTCCTGCAGAGTTCAGCTGGTGCAGATAGTGAGGGATGTTCAGTCCATTGACATCTATGAAGTGACCTTACGCCCTGCCGGAGGCCGTGGCCAATTCCTATTGGTTGACAGAATGCTAGTTACCTTGGGGGGAGTTCCTGGAAACTTTTTTTTACTGTTTTTGGCCTCCTTTATGATTGAGTGGTTGGCGGGATGGTGTGGTGATCTTGCTGAGATGGGTGGCTTGAGCAGGTGAGCAGTTGGGCTGCGGATGTGGGGTGGGGGCTTCATCTCAGCTGTGCGGGAGTTGGTCACAGCTGAGCTGAGCTTTTTTATTTAAATATGTGAGATATTGTAGGAGAGGTTACTCATCCTCCCCCTTCACCCCCCAGTCCTCCAGCGACTCCACAGCAGCTGGATGACAGAAATTCAGAGGCCGGGTGGGGGGCAGCTCCTGGGACTTTTAGCCCACAGCAGACTCGTCCTAATTTCAGAGTGTGCTAGAAATTAATCTGCCTCACGTTTATTAATATAATCATACTAATAGTTCGGATGAGTATCCGAGCCCCTCCTGCCCCAGACACGCACAGGGCCACAGGGCGGTGCTGCTCGGCTGCGTTGCGCTCCAGCACAGCTGCGGTTCTGACCCGTTTCTTGTGTTCTAGCAGCAAGGGACAATGAAGTGGCAGGAAAAAGGAATTAATAAAAAAACTTTTAACATTTATTGCAAGTCTATTTGTGTTGCTGCTCTTGTGAATTGTCCCGTATGAATGGCAGTGTGCTGGCGGGGCCCCAGGCCTGTTCGCCCCTCACCAGGCTGTGGCTGAGACTCGGGTCTCCACCTACAGCCCGGTTCTGCGCTGCGACACCGACGGAGCCCAGTCTCGATCGCAAGGAGGTGGAGGAATGGAAGGATTGTGTAATGGTGACATGCAGGTGGTTTATAAAGCATTATTTTGAGTAATTTTGCTACGATGTTGCAGTTAAGGTTACATTTTGGGATGGGGTTATGGGTCCCACCTCAACTTAGGCTTTCATTAAAGATGGGGTTGCTTTTCAGCGGTGTTGACTGTTTGTGGTGCGGCTGTGAAGGGGAACCAGCTTCAATGTTGCTGTTGGGCTCAGGCTATGGGCTCAGGTACCCTCCTGATGTAACCGTTGTTTACAGTGGCAGCTTCATGAAGTAATTAAAATAAAATAAAATAAATGACAAACCTGTCATGGGCAAGTTTTATTTATGGACATGACAGTATGAATGGTTACAGGTCAGTTGTGTACAAAATATTAAGTCATTCAGGTAGAACAGTCACAGTGGGTCACATCTGGGCACTTCAGATCACTGTGTGTGACCAAAACAGATCCAGCCTTGAAACCAGTTTACAAGAACCCCCTCCCTCCCCCTATCAGATCGTGCTGAAAGGCTGGTGACTGTCTCTCCATCTTCATTGGGAACGAAACTCACAACAAAGCATCTGTGTGGCACCCGGAGACACGTCCACAGAGCAACCAGACAGAAACAAATCAGAAACTCCGAGATGGGGGGTGCTTGCTCCACCACAGGGGACCGGCGACCCGGGTGCAGTGCCCGGCGGGCACATCGGTGGGGTGTCACAGGTGTCCGGTCTGTAGCAGGGTGTATTGAGTGATGAAGCGGTCCACGTCCTCCCCCTCCAGGCTACGCAGCGCCCTCCAGTGCAGCTTGCCACAGTTCTCAGGGCGTCCCTGCGGCTGCTGCAGCTCCTCCCGGATGTACTCTAGCCACAGCTCTGTGCCGCCGAAGAAAACGGGGAAGCACAGCGTCACCCAGCGCTCTTAACGAGGTTCAGCTGCTAATTTCATTACATTGGTGTGCTGTATTGTGTTGTGTGGCTCTGTGCTGTGCCGCTGTGCTCAAGGACTCTGTCTTACCGGCGTCCCCGGAGCCGAACTCCCGCAGCGCGCGCTCGTAGCAGTCCCTCAGGCGCTCCATCCGTGGCGGCTCCTGCAGAGACGGGCAGAGAGGTTCAGTGTCGGGCGCTCGGCCCACGAACCCGGTGCCTGCTTTTCCAAACTTTCAGTCTGGGTGACAGAACCCCACCTCACCCCACCCCAATCCCCCCACCCCCTACCCGTACGAGGGGCTGCGTGTTCCTCACCTGCTCCCTCTCGATCCGGATCATGGTGCTGAAGAACTCTTTGGAGAAGGGCCGGCTCTCGTGCAGGCTGGAGGGAAACGGACAGCAGGGAGAGGTCAGTCGCTGTGGGCAGCTAGAAAACCGCACAATGCTACACAACAAAACAACTGCAACCAGATCACTCAGTTAAAAAGTGACATTAGGAGCAGACGCCCGAGTGACGGACCGCTGGCCCCCCGCGCTGTGCCGTACCTGACGAAAGCCCGCCTCGCCTGCTTGTAGCCCCCGCTGCGGTACGACCAGTCCAGGAAGCGCTCCTTCACCTCCACAGAGACGCTGGCCACCGGGGACAGCAGCCCCTTCTGCGCAAACAGGACAGACGACGCATCAGACAGGAGCAACGACGACAGCACTGAGACTGAAGCACAACTCAGGATTTCGGAAACAGCCACTAACAACAACATTCAGGACGATAACGTTACCTGGTAGAGGGCAGCGGTCTCCTCGGCGCTCTGGTGAGACTCACTCCACGCCACCCGCAGCCTCCACACGGGCAGGCTCTCCTATAACACATCACACACAGACGAGGCACGGTCAGTCTTTTAAAACGCTTATTTCTCTGTATTTTAGAGGGACAACAGTGCTGGCTAATGAGTCTCATTGTTTAGCCTGATTTAAAGATAAAAATAAACATTGGTAGCTTTCATTTTGACATCATAACCTAAACTAGATAGCCCTTATTAAAAAAAAAAAAAAAAAAAAAATCTAGAATGCATTAGTTTGCGTGCCTGCAACACACGCACATAGCACCCATTCTCTCACAACCCATCCCAGCTCACCTTGGGGTTGAGGAGGGAGAGGGCCTCTTCAAACGCCGCGCCAATGCCGGCCGCACCCAGCTCCAGCAGCACCGAGAGGCTGGCGCACCACGTCTCCACCGACCGGCTGAAGCTCCTCGTTGCCGCGAGAGCCACCTCCTCGGCCGCCTGTGTGCGTCCCAGAGACTGCAGCACCTGAAGCTGAGAGAGGAGGGACAGCAGGGACCGGTCAGTCCACAGCCCGGCATGGCACCGGTCAACACCAGCGCGGTGTGCCGGGACAGGACAAGTCTCTCCCCCGTGCGGTGGACCGTACCCATTTCTTATACAGCGGCTCCTCCAGCAGCGAGGCGTCGTGGGCCCTCTGGAACACAGACAGCAGCCTCTCCTGTCTCTGAGCAACGCAACAACACAACATGGGTCAGCACCAGGAACGCCACAATTCTCACAATTTCATACCCAACTGTTGAACACACACACACACACACACACACACGCCCCGACAGTGCTCACTTTGTCCTTCAGGTCCTGGTTGTTGGTCTTCCTGAGGAACCTCTCCTGGCAAAAGCTGACATAGCAGGTCCACATGACACCTGCAGCACAGAGACAGGCCACAGGGGACACAGAGACAGACAGCAGCTGTAAGGAATGAGGAGAAGCAGTACGACCCCACTCTCTCTCTCTCTCTCTCTCTCTTCCCCTCTCCCAGCTATCAATGATGCAGGACCACTGAAAGGACCCCTACGGTCTTAAATGCACCCCTCACACACAAGAGGTGGAGAGAGTTCCTTCCCAACCATTATTGTTGCGTTTATGATTATTACTATTATTATGGTTGTTATGATGATTGTAATTGCTGTCGTGGTGTGTGTACCTGTGGCGAGGCGGGCGACAGCCTGCTCGTACACCTGACAGGAGCGCTCCTCTCTGTGTGCCGCTGCAGCCGCCCGGCTCTGCGCCGACACAGACTCCGCCCCCGTCTCAGGACCCGCCTCCAGCTCCCGCCGCGCCAGGAAGTCCCAGGTCATGGGGTCATTGGCGTGTGCGCACTGGAGACTGGACACATGGCAGCCCCGTCAGTACAGACACACACAGATTATACCCACATTAATACACACACACAAAGCAGAACAGCCCTCCCCCTCAGGAAGCAAACTCACTCTTGAAGGATGGTCTGCTGCAGCTCCTGGGTGAAGTCAAACAGACGGGCGACGGTCAGCAAAGACAGCATGAACTGGGCCCCTGCAGAAAGGACAGTGGTCAGATACACACACAGAAACAGACAGACAGACAGAATGAGAGAGAGAGAGAGACAGACAGAGAGGGCCTACCTGGGATCTTCTGGGTGGCGTCTCTGTAAACAACCTCAGCCAGCTTGCCACTTACGATCTCCTCCGAGAACTTGTACTCCCCCTGCAAGAGAGGGGTGCGTTAACACTGTGAGCTCAGTCGGGTCAGCCGGGGACACTGGGCCGAGGGGCTGGCGCCACAGAAGAGAGGGGCTCAGAACCTACCAAGTCGATGTTGGCCTGCTCCAGCTGCAACTTCTGTTTCCGCAACTTCTCTGCATGCATCAGCTCCATTCGGAAATACTGCAGAGAGAGAGAGAGAGAGATAAGGTGAACCAGGGAGGAGTGGAGAGAGAGGAAAAGGCAGATGGACAGACAGAGGGGAAGAGGACAGAGAGAGAATGAGGGACAGACAGACAGGCCGGGAGGGAGAGAAAGAGGGAGACAGAAGCATCAGTCGGGGGGGCACAGTGCGGACCCTGACTGACAGGGCAGTCCCACAGAGAGAGAGAGAGCAAACCTGGACGCACCTCCTGGTACACCTTGCTGTTGTCGGGGTGGAAGCGCAGTGCCCTCAGGAACAGGTGCCGGGCGCTCTCCGATGAGCCACAATCCTCCATCTCCCACTTCGCAGCCATCAGCCACAGTGCTGGGGAGACAGACACAGCATTCAGTCGGCCTCTCACCTCACAGTCCCATGCAGTGTAACACAGCACCACAGTGACACGCCACCCCATGCACTACACGGCCCGGCTCGGCATGGCGCCGCACTTCAATGACTGCAGTATCTGGTATCTTTTCTTTATATAAATGTTGTAATCAATTGAACGTGTGTTTATTTACCTGGTTTCTCAGGGTGGATGGCCAGCATTGAGGAGAACACTTTGCTCAGTTTGATCTTTGTGTTCTAAAGAGAAGGAAATCAAACAGGGCAGGAGTCACTGCTACTGACCATGACACATCCATCCATCACGAGCAGACCTGGGCGAATCGCCTCCGCTTACTTACCCACTTCTTCAGGAAAGCAATATGGGACAGCCACAGCTGCACATCATCCTGAGAGAGAGAGAGAGAAAACTTTAGGATGAGATGCATATGGCCTAACTCAGTACAGGCCTAAAGCTTGCAATGGGAGTTCTATTACATAGCTGACTGACAGAAGTGTTGTAAAGAGAAAGGGCAGCTCTTCGTTATTCAAACTCGGCGTTCCTGCACCGCTGGCAGGATTTTACAGCCAACACCTGAAATACACTTCCTGTCCAACCGAGGGGGACCAATCAGAGCTACACTGTTCCCTTCCTCGCCCCACCCCGGCTCCTTCCCCTCTCCCTGTCAGACTACCAGGCTAGGAGCTGGATCAGCTGGGCTGCCAGCTCTCTGTGGTTGTGCGCTTTAAATCCTGTGCAATACGTTTTTCCCCTCCTTTTTTATCCCATTAACATTTTATTATTTTAGCATCAAGGCACATCGGAAAGGGCGTCAGTGTCTTTCAGTCAAACCTGACCATCTCCCCCTGGCTGCGTCATTTTTAAAAGCCCCAGACGCATATGCGCTGCCTACCTTCCACTTCCCAGTCGCACGTTTGAAAACGTTGTGTATCCTGTGAACGATGGAGAACTCGATCTCGTCTTTCTTAAAACTGTACCCCGTGCGCTGCAAAACAAACAGGGAGGGGTTAATTTTGTATAAGATGCACACTGTCACAGTCTTGCATTTCACTACGACTCCACAGCCATTACAGTCTCATTTAAATCAACCTTTTCTCTCTCTGACAGTTTTTCAAAACCGTTGAGGCACGATTTTTACAACAAATACTGTGACTTGGCAAGACTGCCTTCACAAGTCGTGCATTGTTGTACTTGGACTGAAATAATCACGCAGGAGTCTAAATAAAGCTCCTTCAGTCCCTGACTCACTGACACACAGCCTACACTCTGTTAGCCAGAGTTCAGTTACATAAAAACACATATAAATATCTGTACTTACTGTTCTTCTTTTCTTGATCAGCTCCAAGGCGTTAATTTCATACTGGAAAATAATCGGAAAACTATAAGATACTTGTTTCAAAACGCTCAACATCCTGCATGTTATGAAACTGCACTGAAGAGTTTGTTTGTTTTCTTCACTGGTGCCTTCTGTGAGGATGAGGATTATAATTATAACTTGACAGGCGATATCATGTGATCAGTCAGGTAAACAGGCATTGTGAAGGCAGCAGGGTAGTGCTGAAGTAAAGCAGCAGCTCTCAGCTCTCAGGTGATGAGGTCAGGTATTGACACTCACCTGTACGTATGTGATGAGTTCGGATATTGACACTCACCTGTATGTAGGTAATGAAATCCTCTTTGCAGATTATTCGCCTGTGCAGTTTATATTCCAGAGCCGTGGCTTTTTTGATCATGGCCCTGAAAACCAGAGAAAAATATACATTACATGTTTTAATTATTAAATTATCCACTGACACTATTCCATTTTTTCCATACACGTTTTTATTTATTTATTATCCTATTGTGACAACACATCCCATTTATACACATAATTAACCATGTAAACACAGCCGGGAGGGGGTAACAGCAAGGACTGAACCCACAACCCGAGGCCTGTCTGTAGCTCCTAGGTGGACGTCACCACAAACCCAGAGGTCAATACATCCAGGACACAGACACCATAACGCTGACAGAACTGGACTGGCTCTGTGCAGACAATAATCTGGTAGATCAATTAGGGGGACAGGGGGCAAAGCCTGGGTACGATTCTGCCCTGCCAGACCCGAATGAGGAGCCCAGATTTAAATAATAAAAGTGATTATATGAACAATAAAAACCACTCAACCCTACAATGGAGGTTAAACGCATTTTAACATAAGAACCCCGCTTTTGAGGTAGGATGTTCACGGGCTCCACAGGGTGAGTGAAATGCATCTGCCTCTTACTTCACTTCCTTCTTGGTAAACAAGCCGACTCTCTCCAGCTGTTCCAGCTCCGGGATCCGGTCCTCTATCCTCTGCTGGATAATTTCCGCCATGCTTGCCGGTTATTGTGCAGCTATCGATGTTGGCGCTAAAGTTATCCCGTCTTTAACACGGCGAGCCCCGTCAACACCGAGTCCACACACGTGTGGAAGTTGCGCTGCCTCGACTTCCGGTCCCACCCGTTTAGAGCGCCGTGCGGAAACGCCGAGACCGGCTCTGTGTGTCCGAGGCGCCCAGTGCCGCACTAAAACAGCTACTTCATCACAATTGTGTTTTCTTCTCCAACACCGCAAATACCATATGATATTGGATAATTACAATGTTAATCGCATTTTTTGAAGGTGGCACATTGTTAAAATAACAAGCTTGACGCGAGGATTACAGAGTCAAATGGGAAAGGCGAGAGGGCGGTGGCAGTGCAAACACAATGTGCTAATAACACACGACCACTTCCCTGCATGATACAATGGCGGAGCTCTGGGGTGAAAGAGGAGAAAATGAGTACACAGTGCTAACAATACACAACAGAGCACCAGCCCTCTTGGATGTGTGTGTGTGTGTGTGTGTGAGAGAGAGAGATTTTACTATAATTACTATTTATATATATAGTTTTTCAGTTGTGTGTGTTAAAACTGCATTGGCAATACAATTACTCCTGTTTGTCATGCCAATAAGGCAAACTTGAATCTGAATTTGAGAGAGGGAGAGGGAGTGTGTTTGTGTGTTTATTCCCCTAACTCTGCAGCTCCAAACTGTCCTCACAGACGATTGTTAAAAAGGAGAAGTGTCAGGGGAAGGGGGTTAATTTGTGTTTCCTCTCGAGAGTCAGTAACAGGAAACGACACGTCTAATTATGTTTTACTACTGGTTCTCCAAAAAATAAAGATGTCAGCAGTGTTTTTGACAAAATACGTCGCGCTGCCAGTGTCATTAGAAAAGACAATTGTGCGCCTCAGGGATTGTACTTTTCTCTGACCTCATATGGTTCTCCAAATATTGCATCATCTTAAATCATACTCCTGGGCCACAGGGCTCGGGACGAGGGACGGGCGCAGGTGAATCCCACTGTTGCCCTGGAACAGTCAGTCCAGTAACCGTCACAGTACCGAGCTGGGGAGCGGCTGACACGGAGGCTGTGATCGTGGTGAAGGAGCATGTGGGGTGTCAGTCCCGTGTCGGCACACAGGGGAAGATGGAGAGCCGTAGCCCGGCTGGCAGGATTAGTCTGTCATGGCAACCGAGCCCCCTGAGCCACATCTGCTGCTGTACCTGCGAGAGCCGACACCTGAGTCCACAGCCACACAAACACCCCCTCACCTTCCCCCACACGGCACACAAACATCCTCTGCCTCCCCTCCCCCCACACACACCACACTCACTAACTCCAAAGGCAGGTTCCCCAGTCTGACAGTGTGTGAATCTGCCCTGAGTCTCCAGACTGTCCCATGAACCCCTCACCACCTCTCACCTGAACCCCTAGGGCACTTGTACACCTTCTGTGATAATAATAATAATAATAATAATAATAATAATAATGACAATGACAAACATATATGAGAGCCAGCTGTCCAGCCTGTCACAGGTCTCTCTTGTCCTTCTGTCTGAGCCATTCTGGCAGTGTAGGGGTCTGCAGCCCTGGGCTCTGCTTCCCATACCGACCGCCCTCTCAGTTACATAATGGAACCAGTTATTGGCTAATTAATCCAGACCTCTATAAAGTGGGGGTGTCCACTGGGTCTGGAGACCCTGCTGGACTAGATTGTGTCTCTGCAGGACCAGGGCTGGAGACTCTGCTGGACTGGATTGTGTCTCTGCAGGACCAGGGCTGGAGACTCTGCTGGAGTGTGTATACCCGTTTATTCTTATTCACCGAAGTGTCAAAGGAGACAAACAGTGTTGTAGGGGGACAAAAGGGAAGCTTCATCATTGGCCACTAGAACACTGTTACACCGTAATGTCCCACTTCTCCACAGCTCTCTGTTGGCTAGGTCTGCCCGTTCTGTTTCCTGACATGTTATGCCACCATAACAACCCTTGTGTGTCTTGTGTGTGATGCTGCTGGCAACAGCATCTCTTCAGCAGGTATTTTAATCTCTGCTACACCGTGATCAGGACAGTGTTTTATATCAATAATAATGTGTTTTCCCGACCAGGCCTGCACAAGGTGCGTTACTGCCTGTGTGTGTGCGCGTCTAGAAGCGGCAGGCACTAGCAGCGACTATACCGCCCATGATGCACCGCGCCTCTGCCCCGCGATTTCCCGCAAAATCGTTTCAAAGAGGAAAGGAGCGCGAGCGGCAAACAGCGCCTCAACCGAACTCTCCTTCCAGCCCCGAGCGCTGAGTGACGCGCCGCGCCGGCCAATCACGGCGGCCCGCCTGTCCCCGAGCCGTGACGCGCGGCCAAACCGCCCGGCCCCATTGGCTGCAGCGCAGAGGCGGGGGCGGGCCGTAGGCGACCAGCGAGCTCGGCTGCGCCCCGTACGCGAGGGGAGTTAAGCGGAGTTTTGTCTGTTTTCGGGGGAGCGCCGCTGTAGAAATGTCACACCGGAGCCTCTAATATCGCCCCGCAGTCGCATCGCTGTGTTTCGCCCTGCTGGAGCCGCGGATCGGTTCGCTCGGCGGGGTTCGGGCGCCGTGGAGGAGCCGCAGGGAGGCAGTTTGAGTCTGTCCTTTGAGGAGCGCGCACGGTGGTTCTCCATGGCTTCTCCCGAGCCGCGGCGCTCAGGCAGGACTTAGTTCCCGGGTCCGAAAGTCGCTTTTTCTCGGCGTGATCGTCGCCTTTTCTCGTCTATCCAGACACACAAACACGCCTGTCCACCGAGGCGCCGCCAGCCCGTGCGGCATCGCCTCCCTCCCGAGCGCGGATGTTTATTTGTGTGTTTAATATATATACACGTATATATTCACATTTTTTGTAATAATTCTCCAGAAACCCGTGCGCGTCCTTTGTTGTGCAGCCGCGCTCGGTGGTGCTGTTGTGGTGCGGTGTGAGCGGCGCGGCTGCTCCTGCCTTCCGGCGGACGCGAATGGCTCCACAGAAGCACGGCTCGGCGGGCGGCGGGTCGGGCTCGGGTCCCGCTCCGGGCTCCGGGGCCGCCGGCGGGAAGGGCTCGGGTCACGGGCTGGGCTCCGGCCCTGGCGGCAAGGCGAACGGCGGACTCTACCCGGCTTCCGCCACAGCCATGGCCGCGGTCAAGAAGCCCAAGATGGAGCAGATCCAGGCCGACCATGAGCTGTTCCTGCAGGCCTTCGAGAGTGAGTACAGCCGGGGTTGTGTGTGTCTGTAGAGAGAGAAATCGCCAGTGATGTGTGAACACGAGGCTGGGGGTAACTTCGTGTGTGTCGGGCTGTAATGTAGCCTCGCATTGTGGTCCGGCGGTGCTGCAGATGCGGGCACTTTTGACTGCTGGGGGTCTCATACTGATTAGCTGATCAGGGATCGATGCCGTGTGCAGGGCTCTGTGGATGACACTGGGGTGCTGGGGAGCGACAGGGCTGTGGGCAGCGATGCGCACATGGGCACAGTGCAGTGCTTCGGCACATCCGTGTGTCTGGGCGATGCACTGTGTGTGCTGTATACGTGCTCTGTGCTCATAGATGCAGGCAAAAGTGGGGCATTGTCAATCAGGTGCGCGCTGACGTCATGTGTTGACAAGGAATGTTTGAAGCGCTGATTGACGTGATCAATAATGTCTGCGCATCAACAGGTGTGGACGAGTGTCTGTCTGTGGTGAGGACTTGAGGTGTAACTCCCATGTGACAGCAGCCGGTGTGACCGGTGTCCAGTTCAGTCAGAATTCAAAACGGCAGATAATAATGAAGTGAAAGGAGACTAGGACGACCCGGATCTTAAATAAAACCCTTTAAAGAACATTTTTGAAGTGTCGGTAAGCCATTATGCGTGATACAAAATGTCACATTCAGTCTCCAAAATACCGCACACGTGTCTGGTCCCAGGTTCTGGTAACACAAGCATATTCAGTCTTTGTCTGTCACGACCATGTTTTTATTTATTAAATGTTGTTAGCTAGGTACAAAACCTTGCCCCTCTGTGGTGTGCCCGGTTTCTGAGTTGTATGGGCTCTCTAGGGTGGCATCTCATGCTATACAAATGTCGGTTTGAAGGCGATTAAACACGTTCATGCTTGAAGAGGGCGAATATGGTTGCTGGTTTCCTCGCCTGGAGCTGTGCGTCTCGGTCACGCGTGTGGGAGGCGATCATACGTGTAGAGCTGCACTCCCGAGTGTCTAACTCTCACATGTTGCGTTGATAACCAGGGGCGGCTTTCAAAGGTCTTTCCGTTTCGGCTTTTAATTTGGACCAACACTGCATCCGTAATGAGTCCTGATTGATATTTGAACCCTGGTTTTGCCTTGCAGGGTAACCGTCACAATCACTCCAGAACTGGATGGGTTTATTACACTTATAAACAGATTGAAACCTAGAAACTCTTGTCATATCCGGTTTGCCTTCGCACGGTGCCTTAAAAAGGTGTTTTTCGACGTGTGTGAAATGTCCTGCCCTTATAAGAGCCGTACCATGAGGTCGGGAAGAGTGTCTGATCAGATGTAACGTGTTAGACAGTCCTGTGTGCTTTCAGTGTGACAGATGGGTTTAAAAGCTGCATGTAGAAAGGGTTTCTTATTTAATTAATTGAACTGTGCGATTGCTTTCAGATAACGCTTTAATTGAATACGATAGAGACAGGCAATACATGTTATGACTACAGCCAAGGTCAATTTTAATTCACCCCCCCTCTACACAAAAAATAATAAAAACGCAGCTGTGAAGTCCTGTCCAGAGCAAATCCATGTCTTTTCAGCTATGAGGTGCTGCCCCTTGGTGATGAAAACTATCACTTACTTAGCGATTTTAGTTTCTTATTAAAATGAAACCAGCAGGTCCTGTATTTCCACAGTTTCCTGCGTTGCTTTCTCTTGTGTATTGTGATAGGGAATCTGTAAGCAGTGCCTAATTTACAAATCATATAATATACAAACATACCTTTATACATATCTGTAATATTGTATGTTTTCTCCTTCCAGAACCAACCCAGATATACAGATTTCTGCGCACCAGGAACCTAATCGCGGTAAGTCCTTTTTTACGATTATCCTGAGGCTTTTAATTACAGCAAGTGATGCCTGTTTGGCTGCCAGGCTGCAGCCGGACTGCTCTGCTCTTGTGTGTGATGCATTGTGTGTGTTTTTCCTGTGTGTTGTAATCAGCCTGCCTCCCTCTGCCCTTACAGCCCATATTCTTGCACAGAACCCTCACCTACATGGCCCACCGCAACTCCAGGACCAACGCCAGGAGGTAAGTACCGGTGGTGGTGTTAAAATACATTTCCAGTGTTGCTGTGGAACGTACGCTCTGGGGGAAGTGAGTGTGAATGGTCCAGTTGACAGCGCTGAGGGGTCTAGACTCTAGACTCCCACCCCATGGGTTTGTGTAGTAGCAAACGCGCGATGAGCAGTTTCTGCTAAAAACTGTGTGTCTCTGATACAGTTTGTAGACGCAGTTATTGACACCCTGCTGGGAGGCAAAACTAATGGGTGTAGAAGACCTGCCCTTGGTAATTAAGCATAGTTTACTGAGTTATATCTAACAACATAATGCATCTGCAAATAATAATGTAATTCCCAAGGTGCCGTTATTGCGTCTCTCTGCCGTTTTTGCCCCCAGCCCCTTAGGGTTTTGTCTTAAAAAATAAAACTAAAATGGGTCAGGGGGATGGACTGCTAGATAAAGTGTGCACTGCCAAGGTAATGGAGTCTTCAGTCGGTTGGATTGTGAACATGTTGCTCTACTCTACACACGTGTGTGTGTGTGTGTGTGTCGGACTCGGTGTTCCGCGCTCTTAAGAGTTTCTGGGGTTTTACCTTTTAATACAAAGGTGATGCTGTCTGTTTCAGATTCCCACTGAAGGAAAAGCCCATTTAGTCTGAAGGTAACTTGTCTGAACGACAACGTTTAAACCATCTGCTCAGCTTGACACAGTGGAAAAATGTTTAGTTGTTTTTTGAGTGTGTCCTGTCTGTGATGAACTGAACTGCGGCTTCAGAGCTAGTGACGGTTTGTTTTATCGTCTGAGTGTTGTCGTGACTTGTGTTTGGGCTCAGGTTCATGTGCTAGTGCTCCCATATGTCATGCAAATGGAAGCTGCATCTTCCTCTGTCCAGGAGATCAAAGGCATTGTGTCTGTGGGTGGGGCGGCTGGGGAATGAGAGAATGCAGTTTGCTACTCGTCTGGAAACCCAGCCACCCTTTCACCCTATCATCAGCAAATCGCAAGCACAGCAATGTGGCATGGCTGCTGTTGGGGCTTCAGTCATGGTTCTCTGTTAATACAAATGCTCTAGCTTTTGCCCCCTTGCTGTTGAGGACAGTGATGGGAGTTGCTACAGGTTCACAACGTTTGCATCCCCTGCAGGTGTGCAGTGTGGTGGTGTATTTATTTACGGTCAGTAAGTTGCCTTTGATGATAACGATGGGCAGGAGCTCTCGTAACCCCCCCCAGTGACTGGAATACCTTTGCAAGGACAGACGGGCTGGTTTAGCTTGCAGAGTTTTATACATACAATAAACAAATTCTACAATCTTATCTTAGTCGGTTGGTCTTTTAGCTCGTGTGGCCCATGCTGTACAGCTGCACTGTGGGGGTTGTGCCTGGGATGTGGATGCTTTACTGGAGTCTAGGGAAATGAGATGTGAGGGGTGGCTGGTGCTTTGCATGGTGGATATTGGTGTGTGTGTGTGTGTGTGTGTGTGCGTGTGTGTGTCCATTATCAGGGACTCGGCCACACATCTGACTGTAGCTCCTGTGGTTTTTAATGTAGAAAAAAGCCTGTAAGTGTACTGGGAGGAAATTGTGTGATTGTAAAATGGCATCTTGCACTCCTTTAACATGGGGCCGGGCTGACACTGTTAATGTAGCCTCTGAACTCTGGCTTCGATCAACCGTATTGAGTCCAGTTGGCGGGCTGCAGGCCACATGGTGGCTGGTGCTGTTCTAGGTTCTAGGAAGCTGATGGCACACGAGGGGCGGAGTCCTGGGTTCCGCGCTTCCTGTGGCATGTCGGAAGAATGAATGTTAGGCTGCGTTTCCTCTGTGTTGTCATGTGAACACATAGGCTAATAGACTCATGCTGCTTTAGTCTCTGGTATCTAGAAAAAGGAAATTCTATTTGTGAACTATTCATTTTAATTTATGCTACCATTGCAAACTTCGTGAGTTTTTGTTGATATTGATGACAAATTAACTTCTGGCTTTAACAAGATGTTGAAAAGTGTTTAACTGTGTGACTGTAGGAGGCACAGTTTGCGTTACACTCAGTCAGTGTTAGTCACTGGATGACTGTGCCGGTCAGCCCACCTCAGGCAGTGGGGGCTTTAAAATGTGTTGTGGAGGGACAGTTAGTCTCCCCTGAAGCCACGCACAGGCCTGCTGCAGCAGCCACCTGTGAGAAACCCACTCCGGTGCTTACTGGGACGGTTTACTGACCCTGTGGACCAGTGCCAGTGTGGACAGACAGGTCTCTGGTGAAAAGTGTGGGGTTCGTTTCTCACAAGATGCCTGTGTTTGAATATCGCCAGACTGCTCTGTCTGCAGTGCCTCTATCAGGCATTGGTCTATGTGAGAAGAACAGAAAAAAACAGCCTGTCATCTGATCTTTTGTTACTGTATCTTACCAATAAGAGGTGGTTGCATCTCTCTTCTTAGTAAATAAAAAAAAACATAATTTTAAAGTTTTAAAGAGTGTTTGTTGCATTTTCACTTTCAGAAAGTCGTTCAAAGTGGACGAGATGTTGACGAAAGTGGAGAAGATGAGAGGAGAACAGGAATCCCACAGGTAACTTTGGTTTTGTTTCTTCCTTTCTTGCTAAGAGTGTAAACGTGTATTTTGGTGTCTAAGAGTCTTGTTTCTCTCTCTGCAGCTTGGCCTCACACCTGCAGCTCACCTTCACTGGTTTCTTCCATAAAATTGGTAGGTGTCCTCTGTCCTTCCCACTGAGAGAGAAGCCACAGATTTCCCAGTTAAACTCATGCAGCCTGAGGAATAGTCTTTGCTGTACCTCACAGAATACCACCTCCTTCAGCCCTCACTCCCCTTCTAAAAGAGAGCGAATGAATCCATTCATCAATCTGATGATCGATCGATCAATTTAGTATTGTGTGTGGCAGCCCTTCCCACTTCTGCCCCAGAGTGCCACACGTGGGGACAAACTGCACAAGGCCTGTGTGTTCATATGTTCAAAATAAGAATGAAATGCAGCTTCAGACAAAGTGGGGCGAACATTGAGGATTCCAGAATGTATCGTTTAAGTGATCAGAGATGTATAGAGAGCTCTCAACCCTGTCAGCGTTAACAGTCAGTGATTTTCTCTTCACTGATTTCACCTAGAGCACTTCAAAGTGCAGTTTTGTTTTGATTGAAACTTACTTGCAGTGATGACACGTTACATGTCAGCAGCCATTTGAAAACAACACTGAGAAGAGTAGGTGTCACAAACTCTGCTTTGTATCTTTTCTCTTTTCAGAAAAGCCATCACAAAACTCAGAGAATGAACAAAACTCTGTGTCTCTAGAGGTGCTACTCGTTAAAGTCTGCCACAAAAAACGCAAGGTAAGGTATTGTCGGGCCATGGCTGAGCCGTATGTGTGTGTGTGTGTGTGTGTGTATATATATATGTGTGAGTGAGAGATGGAGAGGGAGCTTGTGGGTTAGAATGAGTGAGAGAGAGACAATGTGTATGAGACAGTGCGTATGTGTGTGTGAGTGAGAGACAGTGTGTGATTGTGCTGAAAGCGCTCCAGTGTCCTTGTCTTCCCTTGCTTTCCTTGTTCATGCCTCCCACCTTCGCTGCTTCATGTCTGACGCAGCCTGGCGTCCATCCTACAGTCAGACTGGTTACTGAGTCATGGCAGATCACTGGCTGTCAGGCTGTGGGCTTCAGGCACACATGTGCCTCTTCACAGCATGATGACGCCATGTGGAGATCGGTCACACCTGCTGCCATGGGGGTGTGTGTAGTGCAGGGCAGGGTGGGGCAGCCGGTCACTGTGAGAAACGCAGCTGGGTGGCGTCTCTGTGACGGGCTGTGCTCCATCAGGACCAGAGAACCAGTCAGGATAGGGAACTTCCTCCTCTCCCCTTCTTCTCCCTCTTCCTGCTTCCTGTTCCCTCCTCCTGCCTTCTCTTCTCTTACTTCTCCCTCCTCCCTATGGCCTGTTTTCCTCTCTGAGACCCAGTGTTCAGAGAACAGTGGCGTTGAGGATAAAGAGCCTCTATCAGGAGTGTGGGTTCATTAGTGTGAGAGAACATGTCTGCTAGTGTTGTCACGATACCAACATTTTGATACCAGTACCAAGTCATGAATTTCGATGCTTTTCATAAAGAAAAAAGGGGAAACACTGCATTATACTGCACAGCTTTATTTCAAACCTGGACAAAATTTTTGTGGTGCTGCTGCAATTTCTAATCTCTAATCTCTGAACAAAAACAAAACGAGAATCTGAACAAGACGGGAATCCGTGTCTATACTTCACGCTCTCTGATCATGGGTGGTGTTCGTGTGTCCCACAGCTCACTGTGCTGGCTGTGTGTGGTTACGCTCTGTCTGGCGTCACACGTATCTCATCGAAGAACGCCTTTCTTCACAAACCCTGCAGAAATCGAATTCTAGAATTCTATATCTATGATGTTGACAATGCGGCTTCATTGTGATAAATTGTCGTTCATCTCCACTAACTAGATAGCAGCAGTAGTTTTAATTCACTTTAACTCATCTCTCTTGATCTCTGTGTCTTCTCTTTTCTCTCACAGCCACAGCTCGCCTCACACAGCAAAGTTTCAGAGCTGCGCTGGGCTGTGGCGATTTTGTGTAGACTTCTGCGGGTGGGGCTTATTGACGTTATGCAGAAACTTTGAGAATGAGCATCTCTGAATCTCAGGCACAGTTCTGCACAGAAATTTAGAGACCTCCGCTCTTGTTGCACGGCTCGTATTTTACGGAGTCTCCGCTGTTCACACGCCAATAGCTCTACATCATGGCTGTCTGCGTTCTTAATGAGACGGATGACAGTTAGCCAGATCAAATCATCATTCACATATTAAAGTATCGATTTGTTTCAAATTGCTGGTATTGTATCGTTTTAAAAACTCCAGTACTCTTTCAGTACGGGTATACCGTGCAACACTAGCATCAGCCCCAGTCTTAGTTTGTGGGGGACTCGTGCATATTGTAAGAGATTGTTTATTTGTGATTTTTCTTAACAACTTAAGTTAAACTTAATTTCCTTCAAAACAGAATTTCAGTGAAATCATATTTAGGTAGCGTTCTGTACTTTATTAATGGGGATTTTGGGTGTTGAGGACATTTTGGAGGCTCAAAGATTATAACATGGGAAGCAGTGGGGTTTCATTTACGTTAGATGAGATTTCTCATAATGAGACGTTTTCAAGGAACGAATTATAGGAGTAGACCCATCTCCATTAGTGTCATTCTTTACCATCCGCGCACAGCCACTGATTGTGCCCGTGCCGCTGCACTGCACCCATGACGGTGCCGCTGGTGTTGTGTGAACTGTGCTGCCTGTTAACTGTTTTCCTCCCTCACACCTGGCGGGTGAATAAACCTGTGGTTCTGATTTGCTGCCAGGCTCTTCAGCACGAAGGGCTTTGATGCGATTGTGGGACGAACAAGCTGCTCGGCTGCTCGAGCGCGATGGCCAGCCTCCCGGGGCCGCCTCTCGTTCGTACCCCTTCTCTTCTTACGTTCTTGACCTGTCTGTGAGCCAGCATGAGAGCGGGGTCGTTAATGTAAAGAGTTCTGACCCTGACTGGCCTCCTTGCCCCTCCAGTCGCTGTACTAAGAAGCATTTTGTGTGTGTATGTGTTTTGCAGGATGTCAGTTGCCCAGTCAAGCAAGTGCCTACAGGTAAAAAGCAGGTGCCTTTGAACCCTGACAACAGCCAAACCAAGCCGGGCAGCTTCCCCTCCCTGGCCGTGTCCAGCAACGAGTTCGAGCCCAGCAACAGCCACATGGTCAAGTCCTACTCGCTGCTCTTCAGGGTCACCCGGCCGGGCAGGAGGGAGCTCAATGGCCTGACCAACGGAGAGACCAACGAGAACATCGGCAAGTTGTCCGCCATCAGCACACACACGGCTCTCCTGTTGCTCATGTGGTGCGCAGCCATCCATACTGCCACTCGCTCTCGTTGTCTTCGTGTTTGGTGTTGTGCCGAGAGATGCTGACACCCCCCCCCCCCCCGTCTCTCCACGTGTTCCAGATGTGACTGAGGAGCCGCCGCCCCGGAAGAAGAGGAGCTCCTCCCACCGCGAAGACGGAGAGACCACATTCGTAGCCCAGATGACTGTTTTCGATAAGAACAGGTGACTTGGCTCTTGAGTGCCGTCTGTGTGATCTGTTTGTATGATGTTTTTGTGTACACGTAATTTAATCTGTATGACTATGCGAATATCTGGTCGTTTTCCATGCTGCGGACAATGATTTGACGTTCCGGAAGTGGATGCATTGAACACATCATAGGAGTACTGGTTCTAGTTACACGTCTCTCCTCCCCCCCCAGGCGCCTGCAGCTGCTGGACGGGGAGTATGAGGTGTCCATGCAGGAGATGGAGGAGTGTCCGGTCAGCAAGAAGAGAGCCACGTGGGAGACCATCCTGGATGGGAAGGTGGGTGGCTGGACAGCGGTGGTCTGAGTGGGCAGGGCTGGGCGAGGTGTGTTGGGTAAGGAACCTGACCCATGACCTTCGGACCCCTGACTGTCTGTCCCATCTGTCCCTTGTCTCCTCCCCCTATCTCCGTGCCGCTCTCAGAGGTTGCCCCCATTCGAGACGTTTTCTCAGGGACCCACTCTGCAGTTCACGCTGCGCTGGACGGGCGACTCCAGTGACAAGTCCACCGCGCCGGTCGCCAAGCCCCTGGCCACACGCAACTGCGACGCCCCGGCGCTGGAGAGCAAGCCCAGCTCCCTCAAGCCAGCACAGACAGTAGGTAAGGTCCCGGGCCGCCCCCGCCGGGCCCCCAGAGTCGGGTGATATCCTGAGGGATTTTAATTTTCCTTTGCTTTAAGCCGATCTTTTTGATCTTTTTTTTTGTAATCCGGTTTCTTTTTTGATGGACTCCCTGTTATTTTAATACCAACCCTAATCGGTTGCTGATCAGTTCTTCTCCGCACTCATGAATTGATTTGATGGGTGAAAGTTTCGTTCTACAGAGCATAATCGGCTTGATCTTCAACTGATGAATCCCAATCTCTTTTGGTTTGTTCTTGTCTCCAGCCGTGAAGGACTCGATCAGTACGGACCTACAGGCGCGCCGGGAGCACATCTCCTATGAGCCCCGGCAGAAGCTGCGCATATTTTACCAGGTGAGGGTGTGGAGATGATGCTGTGGTGCGCAGGGTCTTGTGTCATAGGCTGCTTCTGTTAAAGCCCCCCAGGGCTGCCTGCCGACGCCACTCTGCCAGTGTGGAGCGTGCCGGACAGGGGCAGTGGAGGACTAGAAATGGCACTAAGGTCTTAGTCAAGTCCAAGACGAGATTAGCAGATCTGTCCTCACGACAACACACACACAGTGACTGGAGTGTGTAGTGTATGTAGCCCAGGTGTCTGTGTGTGTGCGCGGGCCTATAACAGCTTTTTGAAACTATTACCAATCGGCAGGAATGAATGCCAATAATGCACAGATTTTAATTCCTCAAACTATTGGCTAAATATTACCATAAAATCCTGCGTCAGACTTCAGACAAAAAATAAATACATGTTTTATTTGGTTTTACAGTTGTTATATTTACCATCGTTTTTTCAACATAGACTCCAGTGACTAATGCGATGCGAAGCGGCACTGTGCACACCACTGAGCACCATGTGAAACACACACACACACCCATTGAGAAACGCAGGGCTTATAAACCCATACAAATGTTTTACTAAAAACCTCATAACCAATAGAAAGTGTTTTTGAAAGCTGTGCTGCATTTTAAGTATCCATGGATTTTGGTTAGTGTTTATAAAAAGACACTTATGAAAAGTCAATTTAAATCTCTTTTCAAAATTATTAATAGTAACTAAAGCAATTACAACAATGTTTGCTGAAGATGTTGATTGGATATCATCAAGCAAAAATTGTCTCCAAATGACATACAAGCTCAGATCACAGTAACACAAATCTAAAGAAAATTAGTGGAAACACGCACCTCTCAGACAATGTTGGATAAATGTGAAACTACACTCACCTAAAGGATTATTAGGAACACCTGTTCAATTTCTCATTAATGCAATTATGTAACCAACCAATCACATGGCAGTTGCTTCAATGCATTTAGGGGTGTGGTCCTGGTCAAGACAATCTCCTGAACTCCAAACTGAATGTCTGAATGGGAAAGAAAGGTGATTTAAGCAATTTTGAGCGTGGCATGGTTGTTGGTGCCAGACGGGCCGGTCTGAGTATTTCACAATCTGCTCAGTTACTGGGATTTTCACGCACAACCATTTCTAGGGTTTACAAAGAATGGTGTGAAAAGGGAAAAACATCCAGTATGCGGCAGTCCTGTGGGCGAAAATGCCTTGTTGATGCTAGAGGTCAGAGGAGAATGGGCCGACTGATTCAAGCTGATAGAAGAGCAACTTTGACTGAAATAACCACTCGTTACAACCGAGGTATGCAGCAAAGCATTTGTGAAGCCACAACACGTACAACCTTGAGGCAGATGGGCTACAACAGCAGAAGACCCCACCGGGGACCACTCATCTCCACTACAAATAGGAAAAAGAGGCTACAATTTGCACAAGCTCACCAAAATTGGACAGTTGAAGACTGGAAAAATGTTGCCTGGTCTGATGAGTCTCGATTTCTGTTGAGACATTCAGATGGTAGAGTCAGAATTTGGCGTAAACAGAATGAGAACATGGATCCATCATGCCTTGTTACCACTGTGCAGGCTGGTGGTGGTGGTGTAATGGTGTGGGGGATGTTTTCTTGGCACACTTTAGGCCCCTTAGTGCCAATTGGGCATCGTTTAAATGCCACGGCCTACCTGAGCATTGTTTCTGACCATGTCCATCCCTTTATGACCACCATGTACCCATCCTCTGATGGCTACTTCCAGCAGGATAATGCACCATGTCACAAAGGTCGAATCATTTCAAATTGGTTTCTTGAACATGACAATGAGTTCACTGTACTAAACTGGCCCCCACAGTCACCAGATCTCAACCCAATAGAGCATCTTTGGGATGTGGTGGAACGGGAGCTTCGTGCCCTGGATGTGCATCCCACAAATCTCCATCAACTGCAAGATGCTATCCTATCAATATGGGCCAACATTTCTAAAGAATGCTTTCAGCACCTTGTTGAATCAATGCCACGTAGAATTAAGGCAGTTCTGAAGGCGAAAGGGGGTCAAACACAGTATTAGTATGGTGTTCCTAATAATCCTTTAGGTGAGTGTATGTTTATAAAACTAAATCCTACATCGTGTTTTGGCTGTGATTCGTATTGCAATACTTTTAACATGCTTGGTAAATAAATTACACTTTTGAGAGAATTTGTAAATACATTTAAAAACAAGAACAACGACACAGCTCCCTCTTGGGAGATGTGCAGGAAGCACAGCTGCTGTGCACTGTAAACTGTCCCTGTTGGATCAGCAGTATTGAGCACTGAGGAGGACTTGTGAACCTGATGAGTGTAAAATGCAAATATAAGTTAGACCAGTACTTAACACTATCTTATTTGCTCTTATGTATAGAACATGCACATTTTTATATTTTTATTCTCCCATTTACTAATTTATTTTTTATTTAGATTTTTGGTTATTTATGATGAAAATTAATATGAATCTAAAGTTTATTGTTCAAATGTAAAAATCCTGCCTCTAAGAGCCACATTTGAGGGATCCATGCTAGAAAATTGTGCGTTTTGCATGCTAACAGAATAAGTAAATATCGGCCGATATATCGGTTATCGTAACATTTTGCTTCCCAAATATCGGTATCGGACCCAAAAAAAACTATCGGTTGATCTCTAATATGCAGTATAGTGAATGTAGCCCGGGTCTGTGTGTATTTATACAGTATGCGTATGGAGCCGCTGTGTGTGTTGTGCAGTTGTGTAATCTGTCCCCCTGATGTCTCCAGTTCCTGTACAACAACAACACGCGGCAGCAGACCGAGGCACGGGACGACTTGCACTGCCCCTGGTGCACGCTGAACTGCCGCAAGCTCTACAGCCTCCTGAAGCACCTGAAGCTCTCGCACAGCCGCTTTATCTTCAACTACGTGGTAAGACCCCCCCCCACAAACACACACTGCTGCCTGAGAGCCCCCTCTAGTGGACACGGGGAGCCGAGCACACACTTCACTGTTCACGTTGCTTTGTGGTTTTATTTTATATTATACAGGTTTTTTAAATGGGAATGACTGGATTATTTGAAGAGAAAATATAGATGCAGACTGTGCCATATATGAGTGTTAGCAGGTTATTTATTGGCTTTTCTTCATATGTTTTTATATTTTCATGTTCCTGAGCTGTCTGTGGGGCTGAGAGTGGGTAGACAGTATTGGTATTGTTCTGACCTGTCCTCACTCTGTTCCTCTCCCTCCCTCCATCTC
This sequence comes from Amia ocellicauda, assembly GCF_036373705.1. Taxonomy (NCBI): domain Eukaryota; kingdom Metazoa; phylum Chordata; class Actinopteri; order Amiiformes; family Amiidae; genus Amia; species Amia ocellicauda. Next base: position 19,931,917 of record NC_089854.1, on the reverse strand, counting down.
TCTCGCTCTCTCTCCAGCCTCACCCGAAAGGCGCCCGGATAGACGTGTCAATAAATGAGTGCTACGATGGCTCCTACGTGGGGAACCCTCAGGACATTCACAGCCAGCCCGGCTTCGCTTTCAGCCGCAACGGTCCAGTCAAGAGGACCCCGGTCACTCACATCCTCGCCTGCAGGTTCGAGAGGCCGGGGGTGTTGGGGGGGTGGGACTGATCTCTCCTCGTGAGAATAACGGTTGACTGGAGAGGGGGAGGAGGGGTAGGAGAGACAGAGAAAGACAGTCGGAGTGATGGGTGTAATTGGGTGAGTTGGGGTGAGTGAGTGACTGAGGGGGAGGGAGCTTCTGAAAGGGTGATAAAAGTGCCTGAAGGAAGACGACCCTCTATCCTTCCTCTTCAACCCTGCCACCGTCTTCCTCACGGCTGTTGTAATGCCGCCCCCCCAGGCCCAAGCGCACGAAGCCCAGCCTGTCGGAGTTCCTGGAGTCGGAGGACGGGGAGCTGGAGCAGCAGCGCACCTACATCAGTGGCCACAACCGCCTGTACTTCCACAGCGACAGCTGCCTCCCACTGCGGCCGCAAGAGATGGAGGTGGACAGCGAGGACGAGAAGGACCCCGAGTGGCTGCGGGAGAAGACCATCACGGTGAGACGCAGCCACGCCCCCAACAGTACCACGCCCCACCCGTGCCACGCCTACACGGCACCATGTCCTGCTGCTCTGTCAGTCCGGTGCATTGTGATGACTTTATTTTTCCTCCCGCAGCAAATCGAGGAGTTTACGGACGTGAACGAGGGCGAGAAGGAGGTGATGAAGCTGTGGAACCTGCACGTGATGAAGCACGGGTACGTGGGTGGGGGGGCGATGGTGGTCTACAGAGCACATGTGGCGTTTACCCAGCAGTGTCAGTCGGCGTGTTTAACCCTCGGAGTGCCACAGGGCCGATGCAATGACATTGGAAGATGCTTTTGTGTTTATTCAATACTTCGTATCGGCTTTAAGATGTTTTTTTCCCCTAGAGAATAAACGTATTCACATAATGTATAACGTGTGTCTGGTATGGGAACAATGCAGAGACCATGGACAGACCATGGTTTTGTTGGTAAACATATTGAGGAGTTTATATGAAGAAATGACCCGTGAAGGTGTCCACGTGACTTATTGTTTTGCTGAGATTCTAGAGGTGCACGTCTTGAAAAATGTCTTGAATTCACCGTGAGGCCGGTACTCTGAGGGTTAACCCCTGGGGCTGCCCCCCCACCCTGAGAGCCGCTGTGCTCGACTCATTGCTGTCCTCCTACCCCCCCCCCCCACCCCACGCAGCTTCATCGCAGACAATCAGATGAACCAGGCCTGCATGCTGTTCGTGGACAAGTGCGGCAGCCAGATCCTGGAGAAGAACCTGTGCCGCAACTTCCTGCTGCACCTGGTCAGCATGCACGACTTCAACCTGGTGAGCATCGTGACCATCGACCGCGCCATGGCCCGGCTCCGCGACGCGCAGCAGCGCAGCGAGAGGGACGAGCCCGGCGACCGCAGCGCCCCACTGCCGGCCCTCACTGTCACTGCCGCCGCCGCCCTGCTGGAGGAGCAGCAGAGCCGAGAGCTGCCCAGCGAGACCGCTGCCGGCGAGAGGGCCCCCGAGCCCGAGTCCGCGGCCACCAAACAGAACAAGAGGCAAAAGCTCTGAACTCCTGCACACCAGTATGCACACACACACACACACACACAACACACGTACACACACACAACTCACACTCACACACACACACACACACACACAGAGCGACCCAGAGAGCGGGGCTCCAGACTGATCAGACAGCGGCACCATGGAGCTCCAGCCTGGGGGGGAAGGGGCTCAGCATTGGAACAGGATCTTGTTCATGAGTTGGGGGGTGGCGGGGAGGGAACAGGCGGCAGGATCCATTTTCGAGATCTTTCTGGTCTTCTGATGTCATAAGACCCCCTGTTGTTCTATCAGTTTATTGATACACTAACCAAGGGGGTCCGTAGAGGGGAGGATCGCTTTTCTGACTTTGTATTTTAAAAACACACTGTCAATCGTGACTGAGTTACTGACTGCACATCACCGGTAAATATCGTAACGGGCTTCAGCTGACGAACCAGGGGACGTTGAAATCATGGCAACTTTCGTCCTTTCCGGTGCTGCGCGTCTCCCTGCGAGCCCATCGTGGCGCAGATGTCGCTTCAGGGGCCGGTGTGGAAAGACATTTACTATTAATATATTTTACCTAGAAAAAAAAAAAATGAAACCAACAAAAAAATAATCAAACCGACATAAAAAAAAATTCAAAGATTTTTCTGTTGACTCTTGCTGGCAATTTTTTTTGTTTGTTCGTTCCTACATGCGGTCGGTTGGTTGTGCGTTTGCGGTTGAATGCAGCGTTTTCGCGCCAGTGCGTTCTGATGACTTGAACGGTTTTATTTTCCTCACCCGTACGTATTATTATTATTTCAGATTTCCGCAGTAAACCGTAGACGTTCTGCCGACACAGGCTCTCGGCAGCGTAGTGCACTGGTGCTGTGCTGTGTTGTGTTGTGGTGCTGTTGTTGTGTTACACACGGCCCTTGCCTGGCCGGAGGCTCGCCCAGCGGTCGCCCTGAATTGGCTGCAGACGCCGGCCGGACCAGAGGAGCCTCTCACACTTTATGCAAGGAGTGGAGCCGTGGTCTGTCCATGGTCTCTCACCGGGTTGGAGGCGCAGACACTAACCGACAACTGGCCGTGTCGCCCCGCATGCCGGACAGTGTTTATTACACATGCGATTGTTTACACAATTTCCAATGGAAACTTGTTTTGTTTACTTCTAACCGTACCAGTGAGCTAGAGTTGGTATTTTATTTTTGCCGGGCCAGCACCGAGGTCCGGTGACGTGGACGCCACCTCATGACTTTCCGGTTTTCAGTTTTTATTTTTTTAATGTACTGCCATTAATTACATTCTTCATATTTAAGAGAAAAAGAAATGAGAGGTTGCCACACGCGGGAGGTTCACACATGCTGCTGCGCTGGTGTTTCTGGTACCTCAATTAATTTCTGTGTTGGAAATCTGGGAAGTCGTGCACCCCTTCTGTGGAGACTTTTGGGACATCAATGAACTCTTTAAAAAGAAAAACGTTATAATTTTTTTTTTTTTTTTTTTTCCCTCCGCTACTCCTAGAGTAATTATGGTGACTGATCCTGGAAAGGTAGCAATCCCACCGCAGTCTGTGCCCACAGTGGGTCGCTGTTGAGGAGTAGCACCCCAGGGTGTGGGCAAATTGATGGCGGTTTTCGTCCCGGAGGAGGGTTTGAGCTGCGTCTCGTTCGTTCCTCCTTTTCCTTTTCCTTCGTTTCTCTGAACCTCTTGTTTCACCAGCTGAGGAGGATTTGTCTGCGAGATCCTTTGGGTTATATTTACTCTCTGGGATGAGCAGGAATCTCTTCTCGACTGTTGCTTTAATTGCTAAAGCTGTGCACCTGTGTAAAGATTGACTAAATGATGATAGACTGTGGGAGAGGATGTAGATTAAGGATACCTGCTTGCATTGTTTCTTACGTGGACGGATGGTGCTTCAGAATGGACGACTGGCATTGTTTTGCACAACTTATTTCGATGGCCCCTGACGGGAAGGAGAAGGAAAAGACGGGAAGTGAGAGAAAAATCTAAAACCAAGAAATGTCATGAAACTACATTGTAAACGCCACCTTGTCAAAGTTGTGAATTTTGTAATAAAGGAGTTATAGAAAATGTTGATGTCTTCTATTTAAAATAAAAAGTAATTTTTACGATTGTCACGGATGGTCGTTCTGCCGTTTGAATGGCTTCTCTTCATCGTTCTCCTCGTCCTCACACTGTGGCAGAGGGGCGTCCAGGGCAGGAGAGAACATCCTCTTCCGCTGTAATGTGGGTTCATTTTTGATAAAGGCCAGATCTAACCTGCTCCGATCTCAAGGGTGTATTTGTTTCAAACCACTCGTTGGACCAAGAAGTGTCTTCAGTGTGGAAAACTGTGACCGTTGGGCTTGGAATAATGTATTTAAGAGGGCAGCTTTGTAAACTCTCACCCTGGGTCTCTATGAAGGGGTTGATGGTGCCTGGTGCTCCAGTAGGGGGTGCACACCTTGCTTTCAGTTATTTTTGGGGGCCCAGGCATGTTTGCTGAGCCCTCCAGCCCATGACGTGGACGAAGAGCTGCCTGGCGCTGAGGAAGAAACATGGCTGACTTCACCTCCACTTTTGGCACTGGAGTGTTTTCTGTGTTTTCTAATGCTCTAAACGGTATGTTTGTGCGTGTGTATGGGGTATTTTCTATAAGGGTACAAATGCTACACAAGTGTGAACTAAAGCTGCTGATTAATGAAATGAGCAATTTGTGGTTTGTTTTTATTGACCAAACTCGTGCCGGCGGGACACGGCAGTTGGAATAAAACAGGACACGCACCCAGCTGCAAAACATGGACTTTATTCAGTGACCGTGACCGTGGCCTGCGGCACAGCGCATGCAAACAGCGAGCAGAACCAGGCCAGGCAGCGCCGCCACAATACTGAGGTAAGAACAGGGCTCACCCCCAAGCACAATGCGACTGCGCTTTCACAGCTTTCAGTAAAGGTGCTGAGCACACGGGGTGACTACAGCTGAGGCAGGAGGGGCAGCAGAAGCAACTGGGACTGGAAGCTTGTCTTAATATTTAACAACATGGAAGAATAAAAAAAGTACCTGTTCATTCACACATTCAGGCCTCACTGATACACAACACTGTCCCACTGGTTCAAGATTCCAGTTATGCCTTATGTTTGTGTGTTAAGGCTGCCCTGCTCTATAAACTACCCTCACCTCTGGGGCTTCTGTTTCACAAGGTGTGTGAGGGGGAGGAGATGTTGTTTCTAATCCATCCCCTGATCCCACTGTGGTTTAATAGCTGTGTGTGTGTGTTTGCACTCTATAGCAGCTAAGATTAAGTGTAATCTGACCCCCCACATGTGAGACAATGAGGTTCATTACAAAAAAAAAAAAAAAATCTGGCCGCTGTCGGGAGTGAGGAGACTTATGGTTGATAAAGGACTCTTCCATTGTAAAGTCTGGCGCTGCGTGTGCAGTGAGGCCCACAGACGGCTCTGCCCTGCAGGGAGAGAGCTGCCCGTGCTGCAGCAGAGCGCCGGGGAGGGAATGGAAAGTCCAACTGAGGAGTGCTCCCGAGTTTCTGAAATACTTCAGCAAGGTGATGCTCGTGATCGACCTCGGGGACAGAACTGGCTGTACTGAGCAGCCGCTGCCGTACTTCTGAAGCAAAGCCAACCCCCTGGCCCCTCGTCTCTAAAGAGTGGGTGTGGATGGAGATGGTCCACCGGAGCCACTCATCTGTCCCGGCTTCACTGGGATTGAACCATCGGACAGAGGACATTTCTCTACAGTTCAGACATGAGGCGAGAGCTTGGCCCACAATCACCTTTACATCCAGACTAAAGCAGCTCCGCTCTGCTTCGCTACACTTTTAATCCGTTCACATTCACACATCTCTATCAAACTAAAGTTATAAAAAGACAATTTATAAACTGCAAATACATATTTAAAAAAAACTGAAAATACTATATGCTGGAGGAGGAAGAGGAGGGGAAAAGTCAAATATTAAATGTTCTAAGGCACTTCATTCTAAGATAAGCATCCCTCTCTCTCTCTCTCTCTCTATATATATATATATATATATATATATATATATATATATATATATATATATATTATTGCAATTGATTATATATATATATATAGTAAATACTGTTGTTAGGAATCTGCAAAATACTAAAATAAATAAAAAGGCAGTTACCCTGTGAGAGGAGACTGCAGCACACAGCCTTCTGTTCCTCAATCTAGCCAGGCTCTTAATTGCTTAATTGGATGAATTATGTTTAATTAGCACATGTAACAAGCTTTCCTGTCTCTGACCCACCAATCCCTTTGAATTCCCCTGCAGGAAATGGGGCAGGCTGGCATCTTGGCTCACAACTTCAATTTAACAAACAATGCTAGCTCTCTAAAGGGGTCTCTTCCTCGGACAGCATCAGTTCGTGTTGTGTTGTGGACAGGTTCCAAGACGCTGCCCGCACCTCTAAATTCAAGGGGTCGCACCCTGCGGGCCGGGCTGGGTCAGAAAACCAGCACCTTCCAGCCTGGGTAAGTGAAGGAGCAGCCAAAGAACAGGCTGTCCACGCTCTGATCCAGCAGCCAATCGAACACCACTTCCCTGTTCCCTGAGCCAATCGTCACCCTCAGCTTGAAGCCACCGCCCCCCTCGCTGACATTGTTGTTGTTCACAGGAAACAGGCCAACCACTTCCATGTCAAAGGTCACGGAGGAGCCCACCGACACCGCGGGCAGCTGGTTGGTCATCTCCTTGCCATTGACATACACGGCACCTGGGGGTGAAGAGAGAAACCATTTCATTTTCACTTAAAATAATGGATAAATCCATGCCAGTCGTGTGGCAGGTTGACTGGGCTTCCCTGTTCTGCAGGGAACACTTAGACTTGGCATTTATTCTGGTGACAAAACCACAATTTATATAAGGTTTTTAAACAATATAGTGTTACTGTTGTTGATGAAGGATATGGGATGACAAACTGAAGTCACTAGTATGACATCTTGACACAGACAATGTGTCGAAATGACGGTTGTGCAAAAACATCCCTCTCTCGTTTGTGTCTGCCTGTCCGAGAGCCCTGGCGAGTCAGTGTACAGGTTTTGTTTGTGGCGCCACATGCAGGCATGTCTCACCGCTGGTGGAGATGCAGACCGCCTGGTCCCTCTGCAGCGACTCCACCCCGGCGTCACAGTCCACGCACACACCCACGCTGTCCCTGTGCTCCGGCTGCCCTGCGCTCACCACCCTGCCACACACACCACCGACACACAACAGCAACACGTCAACAGAGGAGAACCATCAGGGGGCGGGGGTTACTGTCCAGAAATGTGACATACCAGCTGAACCGATAGGTGAAGGACTTCGGAATTAATTACATTTAATACTTTTTAATGTGGAAAACATGGAGTCGAGTTCTCACTCCAGCCCTGCCCGACATCTCTTTCCCGTCCACTGAAGCCCAACTGCGTTCTTAAAGGCTGTGTTAGTCCAACAGGCCGACGCTTTTAAAAATAGACACTCCTGGGCTGATAGAAGGCTTTTGCACCTGGATTAGCATCAACTGCCATCCTAACCCTATGGTATGGCCATCAGAAGATGATGGTCATTCTCGCAACTTTATAACATCACTAATGAGAGAAACTTATAGATACTTAGATCTGCAGTTATAATGCTCTGCAGATGGCAGGGCCGCCGGGGGGGACTGACCGGAAGGTGAGGGTCTGTCCGCAGAAGTACGTGGGGGCACTGGAGTACAGCACGCCCCCCCGCGCTGCCAGGCTGTCGTTGCGCAGCGCGATGTTCCTCCGGCTGCTCAGACTGTAGCCCTCGCTGCCCGCCAGCCACTCTGCACACAACATCAGTCATCAATAAATATCACTTAATATCAATGTTATCACTATCATCATAATCATCAATTATCTATCAGTTATCAATATCATAGTTATCACATCATTATTGATATCAGTTATCATCAAGAGCAAACTATGTATAAATATACACACATGGACATTTACTCATGTGGTGCATGCTGGGAAAAACAAGGCAACAGGAAAATGAACAGATGCGAGAACAAACCACAGTGTGACGTAATGGACGGAGAGAGTGTTGAGCGAGTGAGTGAGCAAGGGAGGGAAAGAGGGAGGGAGCATTGGGCAGTCCGTACCGTGCGGCGCCAGCGTGGTGAAGGCCGGCTGCGGGACGCTCCAGGGGCTCCACTCGCGGCGGCCTTCCCCCCTGGCGCACACGCGGAACAGGTACTCGGTGTGCGGGTCAAGCTGCAGCACGATGGACTCGGTGTCCCGGCCCACGTAGGCGTCCTCATACTGCCCCAGCGCGCCCCTCCGGTACTGCAGCCGGTAGTCCTGCACCACGAAGTCCTCGTCCACCTGGAGGAGAGAGGGAGAGAGATGTTGGGAGACTGACTGGAGTTCTGATCCCCAGATGGACTGACCGGTGCCGCCCCGCGACCCGTGGGGGGGTCCCTCACCTTGCACCAGCGCACCAGAATGCCCCCCGGCCGCTCCACTAGCTCATCGATTTGCACGGGGGGGTGGGATGCCACGCTGCCATGGCTGAAGATGCGGTCGCGCACCCCCGGCAGCAGGGAGTCGTCCAGCTGTGCTGACAGGCAAGGCACGTCCACCAGGGAGGGCACCTCGGGCAGACTGGGGCGAGAGAGAGAGGGAGACAGGTGAGAGAGAGGGGCGGGGGCAGGGCGATGAGCAGACAGTGGATGGACAGACAGAGGGGCTAGTTAGTGAAAGTTTTCTCCATCCTCTACACTTCAGTAGTACTTTAGCAGATTAAGTCAGTCTGTCTGTGGGTCTGTCTGTGTCCATGTGTCTCAGGTTTCTCACCTGTCCAGCTGGATCTGCAGGGCCTTCTTGGTGAAGCTGCCCAGCTTGTCATCCTTCTCATTGACGCCACAGCGCAGAGCTGCCTCACCTGCAGACACAGACAGCGAGCGTGAGTACATCTGTGTGTGTGTGTGTGTGTGTGTGTGTGTGTGTGTGTGTGTGTGTGTGTGTGAGAAATACACACCCTCCCTCAGCAGCTCCTCAGCCGCGCTCACTCCTTGCTCGATGAGTTTCTGGCAGTCGTCCAGCGGCCGCACGCTGTCCGTCTCAATGGCGTCCACCTCGAGCAGTAGGGCGGCCAGGCGCTCATCCAGCAGGCGGCCCAGAGATGCCTGCAGCTCTTGGAAGTGCTGCCTGAGGACCTCGCGCGTCTGTAGAGCACTGCCACGCACCTAAACAACAACACAAATCACACACAGCTCCTGGAAGTGCTGCCTCACATGTCTGCAGAGCGCTGCCTGCACCTACGCAAACAATAACACACTGCCACAGACATACCACACAATAAAACAATAACACACTGCCCTGCACCTACAACAACACAATAACTCAATAAACCCACTGCCCCAGACCTGCCACAGAACACAACACAACATCATTAGCAGTGCTGGATGGGGGGGCAGCCGCTCGCAGGCGGGACATGAGCTGCCTCCCTGCCCTGCTCCTCGGGCAGGATGCCGGTTTCTCAGAACGCACCGCCGATAAGCTGCTCAGGCAGGAAGCCGTGCCTCTGCCAGTTATCGCACAACGAGGAGTCGCACAAATGTGCCACAGCTTGTCAATGAGCCAGCCAGCCGCTCATCATACACACACCCACACACAACCACACAGATATGAGGGGAAAACAAACTAACTGAAGTAAACACACAAGGCAGCCCATGTGCCCCACAGCACAGATCACAATGCGTGTTGTGTGTATTTCAGTGCTTGCCAGCCGTGTGGGTTCAGTTCCTGTCATTATCCTGAGGCCCAGCGTCCTCCCGGCCCACAGCACAGCGCAGAGCCGGGCCGACCGCACACTGCAGATATTCCTGGGGTGTGGTGGTTGGGGGGCAGCTCTGTGTCTCTCCCACTGGTGGGATTAGGGGCCAGACAGGGTCCCAGATTCACCAGCAGAGTCCCTGACTTCCCCCAGCTCAGCACAGAGACTGCATCTCCAAACCAACAACACAGCACATTAACCATGTAAATTATATGTAAAATGTAAATAACCTGATACTTTACTTTATATTTCTAAATCTTTTTAACGTTATTGTATTTAATTTCAATATACCCAATTGATTTGGCAATACTTGCATGTAAACATCTCATTCCAATAAAGCTTGTTTTGAATTTGAATTTGAGAGAGAGAGAGAGAGATCCACACACAGAGCTGCAGGAAGAAGCAGTCCAGACAGTGGAGCCTGGCTGGGGGGAGGGTGCAGCTCCAGGGAGGAAGCAGAGCCACGCAGGATGTTTAGACTCATTAAGCCGACCCCTCCAGGGCTCAGAGAAATGGTAAAATAAATTAAAACAATAAATATTATTTAAGTTAAAAATAAACTAAAACCAAAATGAAGCAAAACAAAAAGAAACTCACACACAACACACAAGTGTGGGGCTGGGGAGGCTGAGCTAGAGTACATACGAACACACACACACACGCCTCTCTTATGGGGGATGGCCAGACGATCAGGGATCAGATTCCTCAGACTGCCAGGCTGCTGACCCAGGGGACACAGCGAGGCCCGAGTCGGCCGCGTCACTGAGTGGCAACACACTGAGCAGAGCCGAGCCGACACACTGATACCTGACACAACACATACACACCACACTGCACCCCTCAGACGCACTGACAGGACAGGAGCTGAAGATCATTGGAGATCACTTCTTGCACAAACGAAACACTGCAATGAAGACCAGCTGAACCACTAACTGACAGTCAGTCTGTGTTTGTGCTCAGAGAGCAGACAGACACTGCTATCAGAGACTGATCAGACCGAGGTCACAGCAAACAGGAAGACAGACAGAGGAAAACAGTGTGTGTGTGTGTGTGTGTGTGTGTGAAAGAGAGAGAGAGTGAGCAGTGTGTGTGTGTGTGAGAGAGAGAGAGCAGTGTGTGTGAGAGTGAGCAGTGTGTGTGTGTGTGTGAGTGTGTGTGTGTGTGAGTGAGTGTGTGTGAGAGAGAGAGAGAGAGAGCAGTGCGTGCTGGTTTAATTCCTCAGAGACGGTGGGAACCTTTTTCTGATTTCCATCTGGTGTCCTTTAAGAGGAGCAGGAAAAAGAACATTGTTTACATTGGAGGTGCAGAGAGGCAGGGAGGAAGAGTGTGTGAGAGAGAGAGAGACAGGGCTGTGGTGTTGTTGTGTCTGAGGGCAGAGGTGCGACCCAGGCATGGCAGTACCTGTTTTCGCGCCTGTGTAAGCCCCTGAAGGCGCTGTTGGAGTTCGCTCCGGTAGTTCTGCGCCGCCTCGATGCTCTCCTTCGCCTCCTGCAGCAACACGTCCGCCTCTATCGACATCCTGGCACACGCAACACCCAACACACAACACAGACGCACAGGCAGAGACAAGAAATACTATTCTTATTATTATGGACAATTAACAAGTTCAAGATCCCAGGATTACAGGATGAAATGACGACACACTGCAGCCAGAACAATAATGGGGGGGGAGGTCACTAGAGATGCCTGCAACCCCCCCAGCACACCTGATGGACTGGTCCCTGCTCAGTGCATCAGTCGCTGTGGTTACCTTTCACAGCGAATGGGGGCGTGGCTCACACACAGACACACAGACGCACAAACACACACATACAGCACCACACACACAGACACACACACATACAGCAACACACACATACAGCAACACACACACACACACACACACACACAGCACCACACACACACACACACATACAGCAACACACACACAGCACCACACACACACACACACATACAGCAACACACACACACACACACACACACACATACAGCAACACACACACACACACACATACAGCAACACACACACACACACACATACAGCAACACACACACACACACACATACAGCAACACACACACACACACACATACAGCAACACACACACACACACACATACAGCAACACACACACACACATACTCTCTTCTGTTTCCTTAGCCCCTCCCCCACAGCCTCCCCTCACTCACAGATCTGTTGTAACATTACAGCCTGTGAGTGAAATGTGGAAGTGGGAAGAAACAGACAGACAGAGAGAGAGAGAGAGAGAGAAAATCAGACCGATCATTTTCCGGTATTACCCTACAACACAGCAGCTGCCAGGAAGAGCAGAGAGAAAGAGAAAGAATGAAAAAGAGCAAGAGCGAGAGAGCTGAATCAGAGACAGAATCAGACGGACAGAGACGAGAGAGAGAAAGAGAGACGGAAACCATACAGCAAGGTCCCTAGTCTGGCCCTAGTCCTGCCAGCTATTTCAAACTTCATGTTTCTCTAGTGCTGCCATGACACATGTGTATGTGTGTGTGTGACTCGCCGCACTGCACATTCTGCTTCTCTGATCAAATCAGATGATTAGATCTGTCAGAATATGATCCATGCAACAGTGGGAGGAGCTTCAGATTTGGAAGTGCATTCCTTACACTCATTTTGTGCATCAGAAAGTTGAATCGTTTTATTTTTGGGGCCGTTATTCACATAAAAAGCAGTGAACCTCAGCCTGCAGTGACTGACAAGCATCTGAGTGCAAAGCACAGCCTGCAACAGACACACAAAGTGGTGTGTAGAAACTGTCTGTGCTGTAGGATGTGCACACACACACACACACCTAAAAGGATACCCCCGCTGTCACCAGTAAAGCCAGAAATGCCATATATGAAATGAATTGATACAAATTCAAATTGATGCCTGATTGGTTGAGGCATACCCGTGTATTGAAACCCGGTCCACATGGACACACACAGGGCAATACTGTGGTCCTGTGTAGTAGACAATCACCAGGAGTTTCAAACAGCACAACTTTATCAGAGAGACAGAGACAGACTGTCCATTCATTGCCCAACTGTTTTACTGATTTCCCACAAGAGGCCGTGCTCTCCTCTCCAGTGCAGAAGCTGTTAATATAACTCACACCGGAGCTGCACGCCGCCTGTCGGACCAGGTGCCAACTGCCCGACTTCCTGCCGCCGCACTCACTTCCTCGAACCCTGGCCAGCCGTACTTACTGACTGACTCTGCAGCCCCGGGACGCACCGGGCAATAAGATGGGCAAGACTGCACATGCTGCCCGGGTACCGGGGTGGGGGTAGCGAGGGGCAGGACAGGAAACCACCAAATCAGCTCCCTTCAGCGGCCCTGAGGACGTGTGGCAGAGCCGGGTTCAGGGGGAGGGAGCCGGGCGTTGACAGTTGCACTCAGCCCGGGACAAGTCCCTGCAGCTCCACACACCCCCACTCTCACACTTCCGCAGTCCTGACACGCACGGGACAGCACCCCCTGCACAGCACAGCACAGCGCACAAGGCTGATGTAAATACCCCCCCCCCCCCCCACACACACACACACACACACATACACATACACTCACACTCACTCACTCACTCACACTCACACACTCACACTCACACACACACACACTCTCACACACACTCACACTCACACACACTCTCACACTCACACACACACTCACACTCACACTCACACACACACTCACACTCTCACACACACACACACTCACACTCTCACACACACACACTCGGTGCTGCTGTAACAGTTGCATCACTGACACACAAACCACGCAGACGCGCATCAGGCTGCAGAACGAACTCCGATGCAACTCTAAAGCCTGTACTAAAGCCCCGCACGGTTACCGATCTGGTCTGAAAGCGCGTTTGACTCCGGATTGACGGCAGCCCGGGTCTGGGTGTGCTCTGCGCTGCTGGTAGAAGTTGCGCCTCTCTAGGTGAGGGTCACTTCCTCGGGTCAGCGCCGACAACAACGCGCCCGCCGCCCGCGCTCAAACCTCCCCGCACGGCCCACGCGTGGACAGGAGCCCGGAGCAGCACCGCCCGGGACACAGAGAGGCGACGGAGCCGTACCTGCGCGCTTCACTCCCGACTCATCCCGTGGAAACCGGAGCCGCGCCGCGTCCGAGCTGAGAACTTTCCGACTGTCACTCGCAGCCTCATCCGGGGCTGCGGCCGGGCGCTGACTGACGGCTCTCGCAGCCAATCACGAAGGCCCCCTGCCGAGGGCCGGGGCTGCTCTTGCGGCGCTGTGCTGTGGCAGATGGAAGTGCCTGGTTGCACTATGACTTATGCGCTCAAATTAGAGAAGCGATACTTATTATATTATTATATTGTTACGTATTTAATGACATCTGTAAGGCCTTATTGCTTAAAGGCGTGAATTCCCTGTATCTCAAACTCGTAGTGCTCATTTTGTATTATATTGTATTATATTATATATATAGTATGCTACAATGTGTAACCCCAGTGCCGAGTAATTGGGAGTGTTTTCGCTTGTTTTGCAATGTTGTGTTGATCTGGAGCAGAGCGCACTGCAGACTACCGGTGGACCCAGTGCATTACAGGCGGACTGAGAAGCAGACACAGCTTTACACAGAGTGCTAGGGGCTTGTGCCCTGTAATTATTATTATTATTATTATTATTATTATTATTATTATTATTATTGCTATTAGTAGTACAATTATTTAATTATTATGCAATTACTTTTAATTATAATTAACATTTAAGTTTATTTTGTGTTTAGAATGTGGGTAGGTTCTTTTAGCACTGTTTAATCTCATTCATCATGAATCAGGAGTTTTGAGAAGAACCAGGACGCCACGCTCTCCGGTTTCGCCCCCAGCCAGCTGCGGGACGGACAAACCCCATAGGAACTCCCCAGGGTGGCACGCGGTGACCTGCACTACTCTTATCTCAGTTTCCAGGGAGCAGCGCAGAGTCCTGGCTCCTGAAACACACCCACAACACACAAACACACCTGGAGCTGTGTTGATACATTTATTGAAATAAAGAAACACTAAAGATAAACTCACAAATGCTGAGTCTTACTGGTTTAGCTGCTGCTAAAAGACTTAATTGCAGGAAACAATACCACAACCCCGGTGGCCCTATGGGAAAGACAGATACAGTAAATCGCAGTGTTTTGTCTCAGAGCTGGTTCCTCGGCTCAGGCGCTGTCCTGGTCCGGCTGCTGCAGCTTGGCGCTCAGAGCCAGCGAGACGCGGCGCAGCGCCCCCTGGTGCTGGGGGAACTCCTGGCACAGGCGGTGCAGGATGGCGGCGGTGGCGTGAAGCCTGTCGCTCTGCCGCTGCATCTCACCCTCCAGGGTCTCGGCGCTCTTGGCCTGCACGCTGTAGCGGCCTTCCCGCACTGCCTGCAGCAGCCGGGCCCGGGTCTGCAGCCCTACGATCCGGCTCAGGTTCTGGAGAGGTGGGGGGGGCATGGGAGGTTACAGAGGAGCAGGGAGGGACAGACACGGGACAGACACGAGACAGACAGGGAGGCAGAATGAAAGACAGAGACAGGGAGTCCAGGTGTTAGACCACAGCCATGACAGAGCAGTAGCTGGTTGGTCCTGGAATTGTGTGAGAGTGTGTCAGTGGGCGAGGCAGCACACTGACCTTGTCCTTGGCGTCCTGCAGGCCCTATGTATCAGTGGTGAGGTGTGTGTGTTTGTGTTAGTGTGCAGTGTGTGTGTGTGTGTATGTGTGTACTCACCCTGTCCTTGTTGTCCTGCAGGCCCTGCAGGTCAGAGGTCAGGACCTGGCTGCCCCCCTGCAGCTCCTCCAGCTGCTGCTGTTTGTCCTGCAGCTCAGAGCTCAGCACACTGTGAGAGTCCTGCAGCTCCTGGAGCACACTGTCACACTGCGCCGCCAGCTACACACACACAATGTGAGCTTTAACATACACACACACACTGTGAGCTTCAACACACACACACACACACACACACCGTCAGTGTGTCAGTGTGTCAGTCAGTCTGGGCTGTGTCACCTGCTGCGTGTCCTGGATCTTCCTGCGCAGGCTCAGCAAGGTGTAGTGCAGCTCTGTGCGTGTCGGCTGCTTCCTGTCTCCTCGGGACCGTGTCTCTCCGCGCAGGGCGATGCTCTCCCTCTGGGACACGGCCGCCTCCATCCCCCGCACCAGCTTCTCCTGCTGCTTCATCAGCTGCCCGTAACGCACCTGTGGGGGTCAGAGCTCGGGTCAACCACTGGCACAGTCAGGCAGGCAGGCAGACAGGCAGATGCAGGCACACAGACAGACAGGCACACACAGACAGACACACACAGACAGACAGGCCCTGACCTCCATGCGGTGAATCTCGGCCCTCATGGTGCGGATGTCTCCCTGTCCCACCTCCGAGTCCACAGCCGTCCGTGTCTCCCGGGCCAGCTGCGTCTTCTTCTCCCACAGCATGATCTGCCGCCTGGGGGGACAGGGTGGAGACGGGGTCAGGGTGGGTCCCGTTTAGTCAAACCGGGCCACTCCTGACACCCCCCCGCAGCCCGTGCCCGTCTCCCCAGGCAGAGAGGCTCCCTAAGCAGCCGACGCCGGTGGAGTTGGTCGGCCATTAAACTGCGTTATTGCACTGTGTGCTGTCTGCGCCCGTGTCCTCACTGTTGTGTCGACTGTAGGTCGCCTTGGATACAGGCATGGGCCTGAAGCCCTGGGTGGGGTGTGTGTGGCATCACTGTCCTCCCGTGGGGGCCCGAGGGCCGGTACTCACTCTGCCTCCACCAGGCTGTTGGTCAGTCTGTCCTTCTCCTCCTGGATTCTCTCCAACTGCACTTGCGTCTGCAGCGCCTCCAGCTCCGCCTCCTGTGGGGGAACAGCAGCTCACTCCCTGTGCGGTGTGGTGTGGTGTGGTGAGGTGTGCTGTTGAGCACTGTAGGGGAGTTGGGGTGTGCTGTTGTGTGGTGTATTGTGCTGTGGCGTGCTGTGGGAGAGTTGGGGTGTGCCGTTGTATTGTAGTGTTGTGTGGTGGTGTGTGTTGTGCCACCCCACCCCAGGCTGACCTTGAGCCTGTGCAGGAACTCGGTCTCCATGAGGCTGTTCCCCTGCTGCAGCTCCTCCCTCCGCCCGCTCTTCTGGCACAGCAGGCTGTTGAGCTTCAGCATGTCGGCCATCAGGCTCTTCATGTGGCGCTCCACCTCCCCCTGCTCCCGCAGCTCACGCTGGATCTCACCTGGAGACACGCTGACACAGTGACACACTAACACACCGACACACCGGCACAGTGACACTCTGGCATGCCCACATGCTGACACACACTTTCACACACATTCCAGTAAGTGCCGTCGTGGCGCCCTACCCTCAGTGCGCACTTTCCTCTGCTGCAGCACGGTGAGCTCCTGGCGCTGGGTCTGCAGGGCCAGGGACTGGGCCTGCCGCTCCCGGCTCAGCCTCACCAGCTCCCCCTGCTGGCGCAGCCAGTCCTGCTGCAGCTTCGCCACCTCAGAGTCAGTCTCCTCCAGCTGCCTGCTGAGAGCACGGGCCTCGATCTCCTGAGGGCCCAGGTCCTCGTGCTGCTCTCACACACAGACACACACACACAGAGAGAGACAGAGACACACAGAGACACACACAGAGAGAGAGAGACACACAGAGACACACAGAGACGCACACAGAGAGAGACAGAGACACATAGAAGACACACACAGACACAGAAAGACACAGACAGAGAGAGAGAGAGAGAGACACGGAGACACACAGAGAGACAAAGAAAGACAGAAAGAGAGACACACACAGACACACGGACAGACAGAGAGAGAGAAAAACTCAAGATTAATTATACTTAAAATAATGCAAAAAGAAAATAAATAATACAAATAATTAGTGTGCATGCTTGTGATGATGAGCGTGACAGAGGGAGTATTTAACGATGTGTGTGCGTAAGTGTGCGTGAGTGCTTCTGACCCCAGTGCTGGCTGCGATCTCCTCGACCCTCTTGTTGTGCAGGTTGATGATGCTCTGCTTGCGCTTGATCAGGGTGACGCGCCGGGTGATCTCTGCCTCGCTGTGGGACAGCTGCTCGTGCCGCTGCGCCACCTCCCGCTCCAGCGCCGCCCACACCGCCGTCAGCGCCCCCAGCCTTGCCTGCGCCGCGCCGGTCTCCACGGACGCCCGCGCCAGCTCATTCTCCAGGCGCGCCAGCTGGGCCTCCTGCGGCCACACAACGACACGCCACACCATCAAATATGCTCTCTTTCAATATATATGTATATATACCAGAGTCAGGGACAGAGACACAGAAGGAGAGAGGGACAGGTAGAGAGAGAGAATGAGAGCCAGGGACAGTGAGGGACTCTCAATCATTCCCTTTTCCTCTCAATCTCTCCCTCTCCTCTCCCTCTTCCTCACAATCTCTCCCTCTCTCCTCACCCTCTTGCTCTCAATCTCTCCCACCCTCCCCTCTCCCTCTTCCTCTCCATCTCCCCCCTCCCTCTCTCCTCACCCTCTTGCTCTCTATCCCTCTCTCCAGAGCCCCACCCTCACCCTCTCTCTCTTTTGATCAGCCAGTTTGCCCGCCAGGTGCCACGAGTACTTGGCCGCCTTGTTGTTGCTCAGCTTCTCCTGCATCTTTCCCATGATGCTCTCCTCCAGCCCCAGGCGAATCGCAGCCTCCTTCTCGATGTGCTTCCTGAGCACGTTCAGTTCGCCCCGACGCGTCGCACATTCCTGAGGTTGGGAGGGGATACACAGAGTCAGTGTGTGCAGGGTCAGTGTGTGCAGGGTCAGTGTGTGTGTGTGTGTGTGGTCAGAGTGTCAGTCAGTGTGTCAGTCAATGTGCAGTGTGTCAGAGGGCAGTGTCAGTGTGTCAGTCAGTGTGTCAGGGCCTCACCACTCTCGCCCTGTCCAGAGCCTGCTGGGTCTCCTCCAGGGTGCGGGTATAGGTGCTGTACTGGGCCCGGAGTGCCTCCTGCTGGGTCCGGCTCTGAGCGATCTGCCTGCGCACGGTGGTGCTGCCCTGCTGGGCCCGGCTCAGCTGTTCCGACAGACGCTCGTTGCGCTCCTGCTCCCGCGTGATGGACTTCCTGTAGCCCTCGAGTTCGGAGTCCAGGGAGCTCAGCTGCTGCCGAGACAGCCTGCACCGGGGGGAGGTTAGTGCACGGCAGTAGTGTGTGTAGAGTGCGGCGCTGTGTGTAGCGTGCGGCGTTGTGTGTGCTGTGTGTAGCGTGCGGAGTTGTGTGTGCTGTGTGTAGCGCGCGGCGCTGTGTGCGGTTGTGTGGTTTGTGTTGCTCACTGCAGGGCCTGCAGCAGGGCGGTGTGGGCCTCATCTCGGCGCCTCATGCCGATCAGACTGCTGTCCCACTGCTGCAGCAGCTGCTTCCTCTCCATTGCCAGGGCCTCGATCTCCATCTGAGCCTGAGGACAGAGAGAGTGAGACGGAGACAGAGAGTGAGACGGAAACAGAGAGAGTGAGACATAGACAGAGAGAGACAGAGAGGGTGAGGTAGAGACAGAGAGGGGGCTGACCTCGGACAGCGTGTCCCGGGCAGCCCTGGTCTCCTGGGCCTGAGCAGCCGCCTGCACCTGGTACACAGAGATCTGCTCGGCCAAGCGCTCAGCTCGCACCGTCAGCCGCTCCACCAGCAGGTCCTGCACACGGGGGAGAGTGAGTTTAAAAGTGTTAGACTTCACAGGGGGACACTGCCCTGGGCGTGGCTGTACAGAGGGACACTGCCCTGGGCGTGGCTGTACAGAGGGACACTGCCCTGGGCGTGGCTGTACAGAGGGACACTGCCCCGGGCGTGGCTGTGTACCTGCTTGTGCTTGTGCTCCTCTGCCTGCGTCTTCTCAGTCCGGGCCTTGCGGGTGGTGTTCTGCAGCAGGGTCAGGTCCGAGCGCACGTTGGTGCCGGCCTCCCGCAGGTAGAACAGCCGCAGGGCCAGGTCCTCCTGCTCTGCCTGCAGCTGCGCAGCTGCAGCGGAGACAGCAGGGGAATGGGGTTAGACACTGCAGACGGAGGTTGTTGCGTCTCTCCTGGCCTCTCCTTCTTGCCCTCCATGTTATCTACCCCTCCCTCTCATCTCTCCCCTTCGCTCTGCCTTGCTCCCTCTCTCTCTCACCCCGGGCGCGGTGCTCCGCGGCGGTTCCCTGGGTGCTGCAGTACAGACTCCTCACTCGCTCCAGCTGCTCCTCTGCCTGCCGTTTCTGCGCGGCGCTCTGGGCGCAGTGGTCCTGCCGGCTCTCCAGCCCAGTCTGAGTTCGCGCCAGCTCTTGCTGCACCATGTACAGCTCCAGCCCCAGGGCCTCCCGCTGGGCGCTCTCCGCCTTCTCCTCCGCAGCCTGATGCACATAGAATTCACACACACACACACACACACACACACACGCACACACGCACACAGAGACACAGAGACACACAAAGACACGCACACGCACACCCACACCCACACACATGCACACACAGAGACACACGCAGAGACAGACACACACAGAAAAATACATTTGGAATTTGGCTTCATTAATAGAAAAAATAAGAGACTGGGAGACAGGGAGTGAGGGTGTGGAGAGGGATGGGAAGAGGGATGGGGAGCGGTACCTTCTCTCGCAGCTCAAGGTTGAGCCTCTCCAGCTGCCGGGTCAGGTGGGCCTTCAGGGCCGACTGGAATCGCTTCATCAGCGGCTGCAGACACAGGACAGCAGGGAATCAGAACAGACACACAGCACAGCACACAGCACACAGAGCAAAGCACAGAGCACAGAGCACAGAGCACAGCACAGAGCACAGAGCACAGACACACAGCACAGCACACAGAGCAAAGACACACAACACAGACACAGCACAGAGCACAGAGCACAGACACACAGCACAGCACAGACACACAGCACAGCATACAGAGCAAAGACACACAACACAGACACAGCACAGAGTACAGACACACAGCACAGACACAGCACAGAGTACAGACACACAGCACAGACACAGCACAGCACAGCACACAGCACACAGAGCACAGCACAGAGCACAGACACACAGCACAGCACACAGAGCGAAGACACACAGCACAGACACACAGAGCACAGCGCAAAGACACACAGCACAGACACAGCACAACACAGCACACAGCACACAGCACACAGAGCAAAGACACACAACACAGACACAGCACACAGAGCACAGCACAAAGACACACAGCACAGAGTACAGACACACAGCACAGACACAGCACAGCACAGCACACAGCACACAGAGCACAGCACAGAGCACAGACACACAGCACAGCACACAGAGCGAAGACACACAGCACAGACACACAGAGCACAGCGCAAAGACACACAGCACAGACACAGCACAACACAGCACACAGCACACAGAGCACAGCACAGAGCACAGACACGCAGCACAGAGCAAAGACACACAACACAGACACAGCACACAGAGCACAGCACAAAGACACACAGCACAGAGTACAGACACACAGAGCAGACACAGCACAGCACAGCACAGAGCAGACACACAGCACAGCACACAGAGCACACACAGAGCACAGCGCAAAGACACACAGCACAGAGCACAGACACACAGCACAGCACAGAGCACAGACACACAGAGCACAGCGCAAAGACACACAGCACAGACACAGCACAGAGCACAGAGCACAGACACACAGCACAGCACAGAGCACAGCACAGACACACAGCACAGCACACAGAGCACAGACACACAGCACAGCACACAGAGCAAAGCACTCAGAGCAAAGCACTCAGAGCACAGCACACAGAGCACAGAGCACAGCACAGACACAGCACACAGCACACAGTACAGACACAGAGCAAAGCACATAGCACACAGAGCACAGCACAGAGCACAGTCACAGAGCACAGCACACAGAGCGAAGACACACAGCACAGAGCACAGACACACAGCACAGCACAGCACAGAGCACACAGAACACAGCACAGAGCACAGACACAGCACAGCACACAGAGCACAGACACACAGCACAGCACAGACACACAGCACAGCACACAGAGCACAGACACACAGCACAGCACACAGAGCAAAGCACTCAGAGCACAGACACAGAGCACAGCACACAGAGCACAGACACAGCACACAGCACACAGTACAGACACAGAGCAAAGCGCATAGCACACAGAGCACAGCACAGAGCACAGACACAGAGCACAGCACACAGAGCGAAGACACACAGCACAGAGCACAGACACACAGCACAGCACAGCACAGAGCACACAGAACACAGCACAGAGCACAGAGCACAGACACAGCACAGCACACAGAGCACAGACACACAGCACAGCACAGAGCACACAGCACAGACACACAGCACACAGAGCACAGACACACAGCACAGCACACAGAGCAAAGCACTGAGAGCACAGACACAGAGCACAGCACACAGAGCACAGAGCACAGTACAGACACAGAGCAAAGCACATAGCACACAGAGCACAGCACAGAGCAGACACAGCACAGAGCACAGCACACACAGCACAGCGCAAAAACACAGCACAGACACACAGCACAGCACACAGAGCAAAGACACAGAGCACAGACACAGCACAGAACACAGAGCACAGACACACAGCACACAGAGCACACAGAGCACAGCACAGCACAGACTCAGCACAGACACAGAGCACAGTGCACAGCACACAGAGCACAGCACACAGAGCACAGACACACAGCACACAGCACAGACACACAGCACAGAGCACCACACAGACACACAGCACAGAGCAAAGACACAGAGCACATACACAGCACAGAACACAGCACACAGAGCACAGACACACAGCACAGCACAGCGCAAAAACACAGCACAGACACAGAGCACAGCACACAGAGCAAAGACACAGAGCACAGACACAGCACAGAACACAGAGCACAGACACACAGCACACAGAGCACACAGAGCACAGCACACAGAGCACAGCACAGCACAGACTCAGCACAGACACAGAGCACAGTGCACAGCACACAGAGCACAGCACACAGAGCACAGACACACAGCACACAGCACAGACACACAGCACAGAGCACCACACAGACACACAGCACAGAGCAAAGACACAGAGCACATACACAGCACAGAACACAGCACACAGAGCACAGACACACAGCACAGCACAGCGCAAAAACACAGCACAGACACAGAGCACAGCACACAGAGCAAAGACACAGAGCACAGACACACAGCACACAGCAGACACACAGACACACAGCACAGAGCACCACACAGACACACAGACACACAGCACAGAGAAAAGACACAGAGCACATACACAGCACAGAACACAGCACACAAAGCACAGACACACAGCACACAGAGCACACAGAGCACAGCACAGCACAGACTCAGCACAGACACAGAGCACAGCACACAGAGTACAGACACACAGCACACAGCATAGACACACAGACACACAGCACAGAGCACCACACAGACACACAGCACAGAAAAGTTACTGACATGGTCTGGATCCAGCACCACCAGGGATTCCTCTTCCTCTTCCTCTTCCTCCTCCTCCTCCTCCTCTCCCCCATGTTCCTCCTCTTCCTCTCTGTCGGACAGCGGGACAGTCAATCGCAGATCGGGGTGTGGCAGCGCAGGCGATGTCCTCCTGTGCCCACTGTCTCCCCCTATGATAGCACACAGCACTCAGACACCAGGACACAGGGGCAGGGTCTCGGTAGAGAGGGACATGGGGGGTTCTGTATTGCAAGAGTTGCTCACCGGACCGGCTGCTCTGCATCCTGCTGCTCCCTGACGGGGGCCGGGAGGCGGTCTGGCTGCGTCCTGCATCCATCGGCACTCTGTCTGTCAGTGGTCTGTCTGTCTGCTCCTCCAGCTCGCCCTGCACAATGCACAGCCCCACCCCAGAGAGGAGCTCAGAGTCGGCCACCGCAGCGCATCGAGCGTCTCTGTGCCTTTCCTTCCAATATCGCCATTTTAAAACTAGTTTTTTGTTTGTCTTTCATGTGATTTTAAAACACGCAAACACTCTCACTCCCCCCACCCCAATCTCACTCCCATCCACCGCTCTCTCACTCCCACCCACTCCCCGACTCCCACTCCCACAGTCCTGTCCGCAGTGCTCACTAACTCTGCAGTTTCTGACCCAAGCAAGCCTCCGCCCTACCTCCAGAAAGGGGGGCACTGTCACCCCGGAGTCTTCGGCTGCACTGGGGGGGTCTTCTCCATGCTGAGTGGGGACGCCTCCCTTCACCTCCTTCCCAGCATCCTCCCTCTCCCCTGCTCCCTTTCCCTCGCTCTCCATAAGAGGCTGCTGTAGAGGAAGCACAGCCAGGCATGTAGAGGAGGGGGTCTGTGTACATGGCCTATCTCCCCCCCCCCCCCCCCCCACACACACACACACACACACACACACACACACACACACACAATGACCTATCCACATAGTGACCTAAACACACAGTGACCTGACCACACAGGGAGTAGTAGTAGTAGTAGTAGACTAGTAGTAGTAGTACCTGCTCCTGCTCTTCCTCAGGCAGTGGCTCCGTGGATCTCGGGCTTGAGAGACACAAGGAGAAAGTTAAAACAGCCTCAAAATCTGCAGCACAAACACATGTTCTGTGTTGTTTTGTAATTGATGACTCTATGCTATGCACTATGCTAGACTAATAACGATTGGTTTTATTTTGATGTCTTTCTTAGTGACAATAAATATGAACAAACACACGCTGACGGCGGTACCTGTGCATAGCAGCCATCCTGCGTTGCTAGGAAACCCAAACTTCCGGCTGGACACGGCACTTCCGCAAAGGACGTGCGGTTATCGGACGCATGCGCAGTCTGGGGCAACCAGTGTTGCACAGAGACCGTGCTGAGCGATTGTGTATCTGCAGCAACAATAACCCTGGGTAGCGATTGATTTCCACTGCAGGCGCAATGCTGCATATCCGTTCATCTCTATGATCCATGTCTATCGCTCATAAAAGGACGTCAGTGTTTGTACTGGCACACACACACACACACACACGACCCCATTCACTCCAGTCCAGCCACAATGGCCTCAATTCCTAAAACAAATCAGTACAATAGATTTAGCTGTGAGACGGGAAACAGAGAAGGCCGTTGTGTGTGCAGGTGTATGTAACTGTGTGTGTGAGTGTGTTTTGACTGATATTTTGTATTTCTTTGTGTGTGTGTGTGTGTGTGTGTGTGTGGTGGGGGGCCAATTTCCTGAGGTTGCATGGGATGGGGGGGCCGCAGTACAAAATGAACCAGCGCTGAAAATGAAACATGTCCCAATTCATACCTTTTTATGAACTTTAATTGTTTTTTTTATTACATGTGCAATTTGTAACAGAAAATATTCAGAAACTGTAAGAATATAGTAAAGGTTCACAAAGGGGAGGTTGAAGGTTGGCTTTGGAGGGCCACACCAAACATCCTCAAGGGCCGCATTTGGCCCCCGGGCCGCACTTTGGGAACCCCTGCTCTAGAGGCAGTTCAGAGGAGAGCAACCAGACTTATTCCAGGTCTGAAGGGAATGTCCTACTGAGAGACTGAGGAACTGAACCTTTTCACCCTGGAACAGAGGAGACTACGTGGGGACTTGATCCAAGTCTTCAAAATCATGAAGGGCATCGACCACATCAAACCAGAGGAGCTTTTCCAGATCAGCAGGGACACACGCACCCGGGGACACAAATGGAAATTGGGCTTCAAGGCATTCAAGACGGAAAACAGGAGACACTTCTTCACACAGAGAGTCGTCACAATCTGGAATAAACTACCCAGCGATGTGGTAGAAGCTGAAAATTTGGGAACATTTCAAAATAGACTGGATAGGATCCTTGGATCACTTAGTTATTAATGGACACCAAACCAGCAAGATGTGTCGAATGGTCTCCTCTCGTTTGTAAACTTTGTCATGTTCTTAAGTCCACAACACATTAGCTAACAGTTGCATGAAGGCAGAGGCATAATTTAAGGGGGGAACGAGTGGGAATGTCCTCCCCATTTTTTTAAATTGGTCAAATCGCTCCCCCGGCTTTCTTATAGATGCGATCATTCACAACACAACACACACACTCACTTGGGCTTAGCCATTAAGCGCTGTAGTACTTTATTATGATTTCTGTCAAGATTTAAATGGAACATTCACAATTTATATGCCTATTTTTTGATGACAAGTTAAAAAAAAACACATTCTGAGGTACTACAAACCACAGCAAATTCAATTTCCTCTAAAATAAAGACTTTAAACATCGTGTGACTGTAAATAAAAACAAATACAAAAATCAGGAAGAACACAATGAATAAAGCCAAGCAAATGACAAATGACAAATGACTTCCCCTCTCCTAAGTGAAGCACTTTAGATGGACACAATCAGATAATAGGCAAGTTAATTAACTACAGTAGTTCTTCCCCGGAGTCCTAGAGTGCCACCTGATACAACATGTGTGTTTATATCAGTTTGATGCCAGTGATTTTTATTGATTTTACTGTAGTATGAAACTCAATTTGTGAATTATATTATGAAACTAATTGTAGCCTTGTAAGCAAACTGTGTGTTTATGCACCATTTGAGCAGCTGTGATACAAGAGCTCAAATGGTGCATCTGTGTATGTTTAATTTTGGCATGCAGAGTCCACCATAGCACTCAATCGTAACTCCACAGGGCAGCTATGCTGTGTCCCAGGTTAGTGATTAATTGAAAATTGAATTATTTGCTGTAGTTTGTAGTACCTCAAAATGTGTCTAACTTATTATGAGTAAGAAATGTGAATTTGTGTGGGACAAAATGGTCATTATGTGGATGATTGGTTTTCATGAGTCACATGACTTGATTTGTGACATCATCCTAACATTCGCTGTCTCACAGGGCTGTGCTGTCTCCATACTGCTCATTCCCGCGGACTTACAGCTCAGTTTAACAAAGCAGATTGCAAAGAAGAGAGGAACATCCGATGCACAACTCAGGCAGAGCACTGCAATGATCGGTTGTCACTGAACACTTATTGTTACTTGTAAGTTCTGCAACTAAACGAAGGCCCACAGCGTCCTCTAGAGCCACCAACTAACACTGCAGTCCTTAACAAATGGAACAACAATACGGTCTCACTACTGTCTGCTGCTGTCATCGTTTAAATCAGTGGTTCCCAACCCTGGTCCTGCAGGAGCCCCTACCCTGCCGGTTTTTGTTCCAACTGTTCCAACTCAATTACTTAATTGAACTAATAATTTCCTAAATCAGAGCTTTTTAATTATTTTTAACAGTAGGGGTTTTAAGTTAAGTATAGAATTGTATAAAAAATGTATTAAAGAACAAACTCATTTATTACACAATTAAAAAAATCAAATCTAAGCAGATTGTTACTTCAATTAAGGTTCAATTAAGTAATTGAGAGCTCAACAGAATGGTCTCTTTGGCAAAGTATCATAAACAAATGTTTACGCACAACCTCGTCTCTTCACACTGCGATTGTCTGCCCACCAGCGTTGCTTGTCCATTCCCTGACGGGCCGATGAGCAGGAGTCCTCGATTGGGAGTCCTGAGACCTGTGAAGAGCTGGAAATGAAAGTGAGAGAATCCCACATGAGCACAGAGCCGCGTCTCAATCACAGATTAAATTGCCACTTTGTAGGGTTATTGTGATGAAAATAATACTTTACAAAACACAACGCATTATTTAATATATAGTATAAATGCAGAGTTCATGTTTTTTATTAAGGTGTAGCAGAATGGCTGTTGTGTTTGTGTCTTGGACCACTTTCCACACTAACTCCTAAACTCCAAAATTCCTCTTCCCCTGCTCACCTGCCCACTAGCTTTTTAAACTGGCCCCTTCACCCATATAGCACCCAAATACAACAGTTGAATTGTGATACAGTCATAGCACTGCCACTGTCCGCCAACTTTTCCTACTTATAACAGATTATAATGCTTGTACTACAAGTGGTGAAACAATATATAT
The DNA here is from genome assembly GCF_036373705.1 of Amia ocellicauda. Taxonomy (NCBI): domain Eukaryota; kingdom Metazoa; phylum Chordata; class Actinopteri; order Amiiformes; family Amiidae; genus Amia; species Amia ocellicauda. The sequence continues at coordinate 19,904,495 of NC_089854.1, read as the reverse complement.
ATTTATATATAGCAAGCCCTGAAAAAAAATCTGGCCATTCTCACTAATGGCACCACTCCCACCTGTCCACGAACTCATTGAGAATGAGGCTCACAAGGTTGCTGTCTGTGTTCTCCAAGTTCTTCAGGTCATCCTTTTTGAGGACTGCACCCCTCTCTATGGATCACAGGAGAAAGAGTATGGATTTCCAGTTCATCCAGCTATGATCTCACCAAGGCCACTGCAATGATAGCATGTCTCTTATGTTGTAAGTCGCACTGGATAAGGGTGTCTGCCAAGAAATAAAATAATAATAATGTCTCAAGAGGCACCGCTGGATACTTAGATTTTGTGACTGACTGGGAATGTCCTAAATGAAATACGGACTTCCTTATGAGTTCAAATAAAGTACAGGGTTAGTAATTGATTGTGAAAAAAGAATACAAACATAACATTGTGATATGTTTGTTTTGTCTCAATGATTGTAATACATACGAGTAGGATGGGACTGCAGGAAGGAAGGCGTACAGATCGCATATTGATTATAAGCTGGAGAAAGGAATACTCGACCTCTTCATTAGATTTGGGTATTAGGTAGGCTACTCATATTATTTATGTATATTACAATACATTATATGATGAGAATGTATGTTTTTAAAGCGTTCTTACCTATGGCAGAGGAGATTCTGAGTGCGTGTTCTAGATTCAGAATGTGGGACGCACTCAACGTTAAGTCTATGGGAGCTAGAAGGATCATGCTATATCATGACATTCACTCTCGCTACTGCAGCTACAGGTATCACTTGCACGGCTCTCAAATTTTCAAAACGCCAATGCATTGTATTTTGACCACAATAGACATACAAATGAAGTGACTTAAAATATTTTCAATGTGCCCTTGGCTTCCGTCTGCCTCTCCCACGGTCGACACCTGCTCACCTTTGTCCCGAATCCGCATGTCCTCGTCCCACCCAAGTCCACTTGTTTATAGAAATGATTCTTCTTGAATGATTCCCCTTTACACACATGCTGTTCTCTCTGGAGCAGTTTTACTCTAACAGAGTTCTGTGTGATGTCACAGGCATCTGATTGAACAATGCTTTTTAAAATTATTTTTTCAAAGCATTTATTCAGAGTTGGATATTACATGGAACATCAATAAAGAACATCTTACATCGGAAAAACAAATCCAAACATACACATTAACATATTAAGTATTTCAAACAAATAAAGGTCAGGGGTGACACAGGATACTTTTTGATGGAAGTTATCATTGCATTTGTCATTGTCAAGGATGTCAACAATATTGAACTGTTCTTGTGCATTGGATGTCATGTTTAAATTCACATGCAATTGCCTGTTGCAGTAACTCATGTTGGAATCGTTGCCATGGTATGACAATCCACATGGGACAAAATGCCCTTTCCAAAGTGTTGTGCTGGCCAGTCTATGGATTCTGTTAAACTGTGAGTCATACAGAGGCATTGCAGATGGGTTTGACACCAGCAAATCTGTCATTTACACCCATATACACTGATTCTGTACATTAGTATCTCATCACCTCATATACAAGATACACTGGCCAACAGGTGAAGCCATTCAAGACCACGAAGTTAGCTTTCAAGGAGCTGGCTTCCCCAACACCCTTTGCACAGTTGCAACAGTTCTATTAAATTAATTTCACTGCCTTGTGACCATCAAACGCCAATTAACCCATCCTGGTAGCTGGCATGATGCCCAGGTATTCAGAATGACCGAGATCATACGTCCTTCAGGAGAACCCATAGTCCACTCTACCAAATGACCCACACATAGTCTGAGATGCAGCTTACCCACTTTCCCAATACATGGTGACACCACAGCACATGATCAGGATGCAATTGCCAAGAGAAATACAACTGCTGCATCTTAATAGACTGCAGGACATACACAACCCCCTGCCTCTGTGTATAACCATTGTAAATAGTTTCGTGATAAATAAAACTGACACACATTTTCATATTAATGTTTTATTCATGGCACAAAGCAGGAAAAATGAAACACAGAGTTAGTAAGAAAAATAACAATACTCCCCAGCCAATAAAAATAATCAGTCTTTGAACTGCTACACACACACACACACGACCCCATTCTCCCAGTCCAGCCACAATGGTCTCAATTCCTAAAACAAATCAGTACAATAGATTGAGCTGTGAGACAGGAAACAGAGCAGGCCCTTGTGTGTGTGCAGGTGTATGTGACAGCCTGTGTAATGTGTGTGGCCGAGTGTGTGTCGGTGGGGAGGGGGTTCATGAGTCTCTTGGAATGAAAAAGTTAACCAGAAACACAGGTATTTCAGAAGAGTTTTTTTTATTTGAGTATTATTGTTATATGTAAAAACAAAATTCACTGCATGTCACAAGTCTCCCAGTTTCAGGACACCCACGCACACATGCACAGGAATCCAGACCAGGAGGGGGGGTTGAGTTCAGCACTGCAGAAACTCCTCTGAAGCAGTGTATCACAATGGACAGCACCTGCACCCAGTCACAACTGAGCCTGATCCAACTAGCACCCTCTACCGCCGAGGATGGGACATCACGCCTCTTCCCATTGAGAGAGTCAATTAGGTAATTAAGAATAAATTAAGGCTGGATCAATATCCTGTGAGGATGGCACACACTGGAAGAGCTGAAGTGTCCCACCCTTGGGGCCGCATCAGGCAGAGGGGTAGGTGACTTTGACTCCCTCTCCTCGTCAAGCGGAGAACGGCGTCACTCTTTGAACTTCCACTCCTGGCGGCACATTGGGCACTGCTGCTGAACCTGCTGCGAGTTCAGCCACTTGAGGATGCAGTGCATGTGGAAACAGTGGGAGCACTGGCCCCACACCAGCGGGCAGTCGTCCCCCGGCACCTTACCTGCCAACCAAGAGATAGAATGAGAGAGAGATAGAGATAGAGAAAGAGATTGAGAAACAGCAAGAACAAGGAAGAAAGAGAGGCCACTAAGCCTTACAGTGTACCCTGATATCCACAGCCCCCCCCTCCACAATGGGCCTCTGTAACCTGTCAAGTACCCCAGCGCCCCCCACCACAGCCCCACTACACTGTACTCAGCTACCCCCCCACCTTCAACTTTAGCACCAAACTACCCCACCCCTCCTCCACAGTGGCGCTCAACTGTAAGGAAAATGTACACACAACACATAACGGTCTATGAAAATAAGTTAAAGCCCTGTTCATTCAGGTGGGAAATGTTCAGGTATGAACAGAGTTAGGATATGAATGTCCGTTGTTTTTAGCAGATTAGCTCCAGACAAAAGAGGTTCATAGCCAATTAGTTACAACAATAGGAGTGGCTGGTTGTGGTTTTAATGCCCTCTAGAGTCATTTACACGATCAAGGAAGTGCTTTTGAGTGATCAACTCATGTAGATCAACTAGCAAGAACAATGCATTCAGTCAAGTCTCTGATTAAGGCTACAAGCACAAAAAATGCCTTTAATCCAGACAGAGAAATGCAAACCAGACCAATCTGAGCCCTGTTATTGGACTGCAGGTGTGAACTGGTCTAGGAGAAGGACAAAGGAGCAGGAGGGTCTATAGAAACTGGTGACTTTTCTACATGACAAAGAGCTGGTTCCTTGTTATTAAAGTACCACCAACTTCATGCACAATGGAGTCACATATTCATGAAGACCCCCCTCTCCTCTCTGACACTGCGCTGTAGAGAGGCTGTGCTCCCAGTAGGTTCAGATAAACAAGCTTATTTGTACTGCTGTCAATGCTGGTATTTCCTTTACTGTCTAATGCAATTGTTACTGTATATACAATATCTGTATCCTAGGATCAATAAATGTTAGGTAAAGTTCTGTTTTTAAACATAAATTAACAAAATGACGATACTCTTTTCCCTACACAGCTACCCCACCCCCCTCTCAGCTCACAGCTCAGACTATAGCAGCAATCCACAACCCCTGTCCTCCGCTCCACTCACAGTCGGGGCAGCAGCCGTTGAAGGGCATCCTGCAGATGCCACAGTTCTCGTCGTTGGCGACCCAGAGCCAGGACGCCACGCCGTTCCACTGCTTAATCTTCACCTTCATCCTCCTCCCGGTGACTCGGGGGTACAGAGACTGGGTGTGCTGCTCTCTCCCCGCAAGCTGAGGAAGCAGGACAGCAGCGTGGCTGAATAATACAACTAAAATACCTAAATCAGGGGTGCCAAACTCCAGTCCTGGGGGTCCACAGTGTCTGCTGGTGTTTGTTCCAACAGGAGCCCCCAATTACTTCATTAATACCTTTATTTACTCAGCTAGGCTTATCTAAAACTGTCATATTTCATGTTTATAGCTAATCCCTTACAATGTGTTGATTCCTCAAAACACTGAACCCACAGAACATTTCACAGCCTGGAGAGAAGGATTCAATTAATCCAGCTGATTGTTTAATTAGACCAGATTAAGGAGTCAAGAGCTGGACTGGAATGAAACCCAGCAGACACTGCGGCCCCCCAGGACTGGAGTCTGACACCCTGGTCTGAATAACACAACGCAAGCTATAACCGTGGAACAGGCCCGTTCACTCTGAGTATTGTGGGTTATTTCCGCACCACAACCAGAATCCCCACTACGTCACCACAGCTGCCTAATGTATTATTATGAAGCCTCAACGCAGGCCTACTCATAAGTAAAATAACTAAGACGTATATGACCCCACCTGCATCAAATGCAATACTTACAACTATGTTTGGCGATATATCCAAAACACAACGGAAGATACACAGTCATAGATGCACGTCCTACATGTGTGCACTGTGTGTTTTAAGACTGCTAAACATGCACGAATACCTTTTACCGGACTGACAGGTTGGAGTGAAATAACTGCGTGTTTCAGGATTAATATTGCCGTTGTTTAACATGTATACAATGCGCTATCTGCGGCTCTGTCAATATGAAGAGTAACTAGCGTGACCCGGAAGCAGTAGGAAGCCTGCCAGCGTCGGTATCGTTTAAACCGGATCTTGAAAGGCCGCCCTCTGCTGGACCGGAGGACACAGTACAGTCGCACTCTGGGCGCGTTGTTTTATTCACCGCGGACATTCATCGCTGAGCCGGGAGTGCACAACCCCAGATTAAAATCACAGTTTGGTGAAGAAAGAAGGCAATGCTGATTTGAACTTATTAAGACAGGGACATTCATGGAGAGCACAACTCCTTCTCAATCCCCAGCATCAGCAGCATCTTAAAAATGAGGTTAAAGTACAGTAAATACACTCCATTCTTAGATGATTTCAATAGTCCAAAACGACTGTGTTCTCTTCTGCGTTTCACTTGTTTTCATGGTTTGAATTACAGGGGGGATTGGGGGATTGAACCCCCCAAATTAAGACTTGGACCCCCCGAAAGGGCTCTCACGGTTACTGACCATCACCCCCCCCTCACCCCTGACCCCCGTTTGTTATTGTATAATTCGCACTCTGCTTGTTTTGTTTTACTTCATAAAGTGTCATTCATATTTTTTAGTTACTTTTTTTAAGTGTTTGATATCACATGCTTGACTAAATTATTATTTTTAAAATCATAATGGTCAATGGCAACGAACTCACAGAGTACAGAGCTCTGTACTAAGTTGTGTACTAGCTAGTACGGTCAGGATCATCTCCAGCTGCAGACTAAAGTTAGTCCCCACTGCAGCGTAAAAAGAGGCGGAGCAGAGTTGGAGACGAGAGGAGGCCATTCGACCCATCGTGCTCGTTTGGTGTCCGTTAATAACTAAGTGATCCAAGGATCCTATCCAGTCTATTTTTAAATGTTCCCAAATTTTCAGCTTCTACCACATCGCTGGGGAGTTTGTTCCAGATTGTGACGACTCTCTGTGTGAAGAAGCGTCTCCTGTTTTCTGTCTTGAATGCCTTGAAGCCCAATTTCCATTTGTGTGCCCAGGTGTGTGTGTCTCTGGAAAAGCTCCTCTGGTTTGATGTGGTCGATGCCTTTCATGATTTTGAAGACTTGGATCAAGTCCCCACGTAGTCTCCTCTCTTCCAGGGTGAAAAGGTTCAGGTCCTCAGTCTCTCAGTAGGACATTCCCTTCAGACCTGGAATAAGTCTGGTTGCTCTCCTCTGAACTGCCTCTAGAGCAGCGATATCTTTCTTGAAGTGTGGAGCCCAGAACTGTACACAGTATCCAGATGAGCTCTAACTAGTGCATTGTACAGTCTGAACATCACTGCCCTTGTTCTCAATTCTACACTTTTGACAATATACCCTAACATCCTGTTTGCTTTTTTATTGCTTCCCCACATTGTTTGGATGGAGAAAGTGAGGAGGGCTAGGGCTCTGGACTCATAACTGGAAAGTTGTGGGTTCAAATCCTGGGTGGGGCAGTGCTGTTGTACCCTTGAGCAAGGTACTTCACTTAGATTGCTCCAGTAAAATACCCAGCTGTACAAATGTAAGTTGCCCTGGATAAGAGTGTCTGCTAAATGACAAATAATGTAATGTAATTATAGTGGACATTTTTGTTACCTGCATGTATTACCTTGCACTTGTCCACATTGAATTTCATCTGCCAGGTGTCGGCCCACAGCTGAATATTATCCAAGTCTCTTTGAATAACCTGTGCTGCTGAGCCACCTATTTTAGTATCATCTGCAAATTTGACAAGTTTGCTAACTATCCCAGAGTCCAGATCATTAATATAGATTAGAAAAAGCAAAGGCCCTAGTACTGATCCCTGTGGAACTCCACTAACAACCTCACTCCAGTTAGAAGCAACTCCTCTAATCGACACCCTCTGTTTCCTAGACATCAGCCAGTTCATAATCCATCTACTTACATTACCCTGAATGCCTGCAGCTTCCAATTTGAGGATCAGTCTTTGGTGCAGATCCTTATCAAAAGCTTTTTGAAAATCTAAGTATATCCTATCATATGCTTTCACATGATCTACAGCTGCAGTTGCATGTTCAAAAAATTCTAATAAATTAGTAAGACATGATCTGCCTCATCTAAACCCATGTTGACTATCTCCAAGAATATGGTTTTCATTAAGATGCTCCTCGATTTTCTGTCTAATAATTTTTTCCAATATTTTACAAGTGATGCAGGTGAGACTGATTGGTCTGTAATTTCCTGGCTCAGTTTTGTCCCCTTTCTTGTGGATTGGTATGACATTTGCTGTCTTCCAGTCAGTTGGCACATCCCCTGTTCTAAGTGTCATTTGGAATATTTGAGTTAGCGGCCTCTAAATAATTTCTCTAATTTCTTTAAGTACTGTTGGAAATATCCCATCTGGCCCAGGTGATTTGTTTGTTTTTAATTCTGCTAGTCCCTTTAATACCTCCTCCTCATTTATCCTGATCTCTCTTAGGGTTTGATTGGACTGATTGTCAACCTGTGGCATGTCATCTGTTTTTTCTTTTGTGAAAACCTCTGTGAAATACTCATTTACAACATTTGCCACATCTTGTTCATTTTCCAAGATACCTCAATTTTTGCCCTTCATCTGTTTCACTTCCTCCTTTTTATTGGCCTCTTGCTGTTGTAATATTGAAAAAAGCTCTTTGCATTAGCTTTAGCTCCAAGAGCTATGTTTCTTTCTATTTCCCTCTTTGCTTTCCTGATCCCTTTCTTAAGATCTCTTTGCAGTTCAACATATTCCTTGTATTTTGTTTAATCTCCATCGCTTTTGTATGCACTAAACAACATTATCTTCCTCTTGATATTTTTATTAAACCTCTATTAAACCATTTTAGCCAATGTTTTTTGGTCCTCAATTTGCTAAGTTTTGGTACAAATTGCTCCTGAGCCTCAAGTAGAATATTCTTAAAATATAACCATCCATTCTACTGAATCTGTATCCAGTGTGCTCCAGTCTACCTCTTTTAAGTGCCGTCTCATACCTCCAAGGTTTGCTTTTCTAAAATTGTAGACCATTGTTTTAGACTTGGTCCTTGTTTTATGAAAGAATGCCTCAAAACTAACCATATTGTGATCACAATTTGCCATTGGTTCTCTGACTAGTGTCCCTCTGACTCTATTTTGGTCATTTGAAAATATCAAGTCAATGCCTGCACTCTCCCTGGTTGATTCCCTGATGAATCGAGTTAGAAAGCAGTCATTTACCATCTCAACCATTTCTATTTCTGCTTCTGTAGTCCCAACTGGGCTTTCCCAGTCTATGTTTGGGAAATTGAAATCCCCCATTATAACAGCCACATCCTTGCTACATGCAGTCCTGATTACACTGTACAATGCAACCTCTTTTTGAATATCTGAGTTGGGTGGCCTGTAACACACTCCTACCACTAATCCTCCACATCTCTTGTTCAGAAGTTTCACCCACAAAGATTCTGTTCCGTGCTAAAGCTGCTGCGCTTTGGCAATGCTAATCGTGTTAAAATGTGAATGCATATAACAACACGGTATAATTATACATTTATTTCAGTAGCATGAACGATAATACAATTGTTTCAGAAATGTTTTTTTTGTGTTTGATATATATGTACAGTGCTGTGCAAAAGCTTTAGGCAAGTGTGAAAAAATGCTGTAAAGTAAGAATGCTTTCAAAAATAGGAGTGATGCACAGGTGGAGGTTTGGAGCCGACACCGCCAACACCGCCCCGCTGTACAGAGCTGCGGTTCCGAGCTGCAGCTCTCAGCGGTGACCCATCCCTATCTGGGCCCGGTGTACTGATATTCTATATTGGCATATACTAATATATGAAGTCAACTATAGGCTTCATACAGCGCAATTGTATTATAACTACATATTATTCATATACTATTGCACTGTTGGGTAATAATTTGTGTAGAGCAGGGGTTCCAATGTCTGGTGATGGACCAATTTTCAGAGGTTGCATGGGATGGGGGCCACAGTAGAAAATGAACCACCGATGAAAACGAAATATGTGAAAAATCATACCTTTTAATTTCCTATACATTTCTATTAGGGAACATTTATGAACTTTAATTGTTGTTTTATTATTTCCCCCAAAATTACATGTGCAATTTGTAACAGATTTGTTTCAGAAAGTGTAATAATATAGTTCAGAAAAGGGGTGGTTGAAAGTTGGCTTTGGGAGGCCGAAACATCCTTGAGGGCCGCATTTGGCTCCCGGACTGCACTTTGGGAACCCCTGCTTCTTAATTTAATTATGATTTTTGTTAGCTGTGGTGTCAATGTCACCAGTGTACACCGGAGCATTATTAATAAATTACATTTTGTCAGTGTCAAAAACAAAAACGTAGCAAACTGTTTGATATGTAAAACAAAACGATTTGTGGTTATGAATCGAGTTATGAGTAGTTCAGTAACAAAAGTAGTCAATACATTGTGATTTTGCACATTTTGTTGCCCTTAGTATGGTACTATCCATAGTTAGTCCGTAGCGGGAGCAGCACTTAGTCCCATACTTTTCTCCTGTAGAGGCACCAGCAATGATTTGGGGGTTCGTTGCAATGGAGACGTTTTTTAATCTCCAGCTGGGGACGAACTTCACCTCCCCCATCGTTGCAATGGGGATTAAATTTGCGCACTAGTTTAGTACGGAGCTGCTAACCACGGGATCATCTCCAGTTAGTACGCAGCTTTCAGTTCGTTGCAATTGACCCAATATGATTATAATTCCTCAAACGATTTGCGACCTCTGTGTCCACTAATATTTTTAATTGGCTGTGATACGCAGTCTGGTCTGAACGACAGCTGTCCACATCGTTTATGGCAGTGGTTCCCGGTCCTGGAGCACCCCTTATTCTGAAGGGATTTGTTATATATAAATAAATAAATAAATAAATAAATACTTAATTGAACCCTTAATTGAAGTAACAATATGATTCGATTTGACCTTTTTCATTGTGTAATAAAAGAGTTGGTGCTTTAATAAGTTATTTATAGAATACTATACTTAAGATAAACCAATACTGTTTAAAATAGTTAAAAGATTAATTCATTAAAATAATAAAGTGAAAACGTATGGGTAATCTTACTATTAAAACTACAAACCCCGGGATCCTAGAGGCGGCTCGCACATGCGCTGTGCAGTACTTCCAGTGGCGTTTGGCTTGACGTCACTGCGCCCTAATGTTTAAGTGCGTCCATTGCGCGCATCCAGCTCAGTCCGTAGCAGCAGCGTCGTTGGATAAGGATAGGGTAGTGTTGCTGTTATTATTATCATCGTAGTACAGGAATAGCTTTAGCCACTAAGGTCCGCTGAGGAAGATGGTCGATAAGATGGATATGTCCTTGGACGACATCATTAAACAGAACCGGCAGCGGGGCGGAGGAGCAGGAGGGCTCCGTGGCGGGCGAGGCCGGGGCCGTGGAGGCTCGGGCGGGGGACGGGGCGCCGGGGCCGGCCGGCTCGGAGGTGCAGGAGGAGGTGGAGGCGGCTTTGGTGGCCGCGGCGGAGCGTCGGGGCCTATGCGGTCTCGGCAGAACCTGAGCCGGGGCAGAAGCAGACCAACGCCGTACAGCAGGGTAGGAGAAAGAAAGATGATGGGGAGAGAGGAGAGAAAAGGAGGAGAGAAAATCGTGGCACCCGAAAATGCCCGGGTCTGCGGAGCTCTTGCGCTGTATTACCCTGTAGCTATCTCGGTGTGTAACCCCGGAGTATCTCTGGAGTCTGCGCCATCGAGTGGCGGTAGTAATTGGGCAGTGTTCAAATTACCTCTTTTTTTTTCCCCTGTAAGGGGGAGATAATCTAGTGCTTAGTTTCTTTTCCCCGACCTGTTTAACCTCCCGTTTGATTTTTGTTTTTAATCTGAGAGCGGGCGTGTGGGCCACGGCGCCATCTTGAAACCCTGGGCTGCTAAACAAGTGCCCGGGCTAAACAAAGCGCCCCCCGCAGAAGCTTTGGGTGTAAAGTGCACCAGTCAGCCCACACAGGGAGGTCTTCCCAACCGCGAAGAGGGCCGCTGCTGTCGGCGCGGAGAGCTACCCGGCCGAGCAATGAATGAATGAGTCCGGCTCTTTTGTCTGCAGGAGCCCGGGAGGAAACCACATGCTCCGCATTTTTTCACTGCTTCAAACGGAGCGCCAGCATGCCTAAACGGGGATGAAGGAGCCACCATAATGAACTTTTAAAGTGAGCCAGGCAATTTGAAACCAATTAATCCCCCAAAAAGAGTGAGTTCGAACGGAGGGCCCCGGTGGTGGAGTTTCTATAAAACAAAATGGCGCCGCCACAAAATGGACGCTCTCTCTCTCAGCCGACCGCACGGGTTTCCAGACCTTCCACACGAAGCTGGTGAAGACGGATCTGCTCGGCGCCAGATGAGTGATCATTACCGCCAATACGAACTGTATAACCCCCAGACCGCGGCGCTTAACGCAACACCCGTGAGAAATAAACTTTAAAGGCGGAGAGAGGGCGGGCGGACAAGGCCGGTGGCTCTTGAGGCTGTGTCGGATTGTGCGGTCCGGAGAGAGGGAGGCCATCGACGAGGGACCTGGTTGTATTAGAGCGGTGGATTCAGCGGCTGCTGCACCGTGGCTGCGACCCAGCGGGGAGAGACTCGTCGAGGGGAGGCCTGCCCCCCGGGTGCCCTGGCTGCGGCAGCGGGCTTTCCCGGCGGCGGACCCGGCTCTGGCGAGCAGGGTTGCGGGGGATCCGTTTCTAGAGCGGGAGGGCGGATTGGCGAGGGGCGGCGAATGGGTAGGCCTCGGCTGGCAGTGCGCCCCTCAGAGTCGGGTGCTACTTTTAGTTCTTTCCCCTCAGTTTTCTCTCAAGTCAACTATTTACAATCTATTGTATCAATGTCTGCCACTGTATTGTGTGAATTACTCGATATTTACTATTTATACCGCAGTCTCAGACCAGATTAGCGCTAGTCTCAATGCTGTTAAACCCGGCTGGGGCTAATCTGGGCCTGTGAAAGTACACGCGTGTCCACTTAATGTGATTATACTGTTTTAGTCACCATATATGACGGTTAAAAGCTTTTAGATTTTTTTTTTTGTAATGGCTGCATAGTAGAAGGCTTCCTTACCAGGAATGGCAAAGGATGTCTTGGGGGGGGTGGTATAATTTAAAGGGGTGAAGTTCTTTCTAATTTAGACTGCTTCTGTAGTTGCATGTTAAATTTAGTCCATGTCAGATGCTAGACAGACCAAAGGAAATGAGATCACCCCTCTGTAACAAGTCTTGAATGGTGGGGTAGATTGTGGAGGCTGTGCAAGGTGGACTGACTGCCCCTGCCCCTGGACCCTGTACTCTTGGACCGGGGAGGGGGCCCGCCGGACCTGGTGCCTGGCTCAGGCCTGTGCTGTCCTCGTGTCAGACAGGCGAGTGGACAGTCAGCAGGTGCGTTCTCTTTGCTCTCTTGCAGCCCAAGCAGCTTCCAGACAAGTGGCAACACGACCTGTTCGACAGTGGCTTCGGTGCCAGTGGGGGCGGTGGCGGTGGTGGTGGTGCTGGCGTGGAGACTGGCGGGAAGCTCCTGGTCTCCAACCTTGATTTTGGGGTCTCCGATGCAGACATCCAGGTAAGGTGATTTTTTTTTTTTTTATATAAATCTCTTGCACCGTGCTCTTGCCAGCGGTCCCGACTGTAGCCGTGTTGGCGTTTTCAATCCCTGCAGGGTTTTTTTTTGGCCTGTTGAGCCCAGTGGGTAGATGGGTTTAGCCCTGTTGGGTATAGGGGGTGGAGATGCCAAGGCAGTTCACACTCCTGTTCTCATGGCAGCCATGCACACCCGGGGCAGTGGTGTGCTGTGAAGTTTAGTTTTGTTGGCACATGGTACTTGAAGGCTAATGTTTAGTTTCAGCTGCAGGTTCTGACCGCATTAGTGTAGGACCCCCCTGTCTGCTGGGGGCTTCCTCCCCCAGAGGGCATTCCAGTGGACAGGTGTCCTGGTACTGAAACGGATCTGTGGGAACATGAGCACACACCTGCTCCCAGCCCTCTGATAGCCAGGCCAGCTGTAGTGTCTCCAGGCCTGTAGCTGGCCCTCAGTGCTGATTCTGCTCTTCCTGCAGGGGGCTTCACTGTAGGCTCATGAGGGTCTTTTCCAGCTAGATGTGGGTTGGTCAGGGGTCTCGCCTGGGGCAGGAGTGAGGGTTTTGTGGGATCTTGTCGTGGGTTGGAGGCTCGCTCTCTGGCCAGTTCTCATCGGGTGTTTCTGTCGCAGGAGCTGTTCGCGGAGTTCGGCACGCTGAAGAAGGCAGCAGTGCACTACGACAGGTCGGGCCGCAGCCTCGGCACTGCGGACGTGCACTTCGAGAGGAAGGCCGACGCACTCAAGGCCATGAAACAGTACAACGGAGTCCCACTGGACGGTGAGTTGGGGGGTTGGCTGGGGGTTCCCTAGGACTGTGGCATTCCAACCACTGATTTGTATATTAGGTGATTTTTAGTCCCGGGCACAGTTCCCATTTCTCCATACGTTTACAGTATTTGTTCTACTGCAGTCTATTGGCCAGTTCCCTGTACAGGTCCTAACGTGTGCTTGTGAACACTGGCCTGTTGACTGCAGATCCCCCAGCACTGAATGCAGGGCTCCGCTGTAATCCAGCTCCTTGTGCTTTGAAAACCTTTCTTGCCGTCAATAACCCTGTCCCCGTCTCCCTGGTGTTGCAGGCCGGCCCATGAACATCCAGCTCGTCACATCTCAGATTGACACACAGAGACGGCCCCCCATCCAGAGGTGAGTAGCAACTTGGACCCCTGATCCGCAAGGCTGCTGCACCCCCACGCTGG
>NC_089854.1:19846494-19890638 GCF_036373705.1 Amia ocellicauda | reverse complement strand
CCTGGAGGTGTATGTATGTGAGGGGAGGGAGATAGAGGAAGTGTGAACTGATAAACTCTTGCTGAGCCATGCCTGTGTGTCGCCCCCCCGCAGCGCTGGGCAGACCCCGCGGAAGATGCGCCACCTGTACAACAGCGAGCTGCTGGATGTGTACTGCTCCCAGTGCTGCAAGAAGGTCAACCTGCTCAACGACCTGGAGGCGCGGCTCAAGAACCTGAAGGCCAACAGGTGAGGCACACCTAGACATACCTCTACGGAGCTGGGCTCACCTGAACTCTTTTATAGACACCTGGGGCCAGTTGCACAAAAGGTCTTAAATGCGTTTAAGATCATTTTGAAGGTCTTAGACTTAAATTTAAGCCCAACATAAATAGGCCTGTTGTACAAAACAAAATAAAATCAGTTTGGTCTGAAATGAAAGTCATTTGTTAAGCCTACCCTACACCAGGCTTAAATGGAGAACCCTGGAAAGGACCTTGATCTTCTCTTGCTCCTCCCGATAGAGGGCGGAGAGACTCAGTTTGACCCGGGCCACCTCCTCAGCTAGGTCGAAGCCTCTGAGCTGTAAAAGACTTTAGATGGGAATATCTCGCCCGCCTCTCACGAGCTTTCCGTTTCCCCAGCTGAATGAAGTAGCCCTTGGTTCTTTTCTTCACCATCTCCCACCACTCTATGGGAGAATCAAAAAGGTCCTTCAGGGTCCTCCACTCCTCGAGGCGTCTGCTAAAGGTCTTAATAACACGAGGGTCATCGAGCAGGGAGGTGTTGAGCTTCCAGACCCCAGGCCCCGACTCCCGTGTGCTCGGGATGAGCACCTCTGTCGTCAGGAGCCTGTGGTCTGAAAAGAAGACCGCCTCCGAAGACATGGCGGTCCTCTCCAGTGGCTTACTGAGGAGGACGAGATCTATCCTGGAGAAGGAGGAGCCAGAAGAACTCACCCAGGTGAACAAGGGGACCAGGTCCCGACCTGCGTCGCAGAGTTCAAAGTCCTCCACGAACGCAGCGAGGTCCCTGCTGGATCTATCGTTGCGGGGCTTACTCCGGTCTACATCCCTCAGAGCACAGTTGAAATCACCTGAAATGATAACTGGCAAGGTGCCGATCAGGAGCGGGCGTAGCTGAGGGAGAAAGAGGACTCTCTCTCTCTGGCTGGTGGGGGCATAGACATTGACCAGCCTCAATACAGCCCCCTTGTATTTAAAATCGAGGCTGGCCAGTCTGCCCGCCTCTATAACCTTAAATGTTTTTGCTGTTATGAAGGGGTTTTTCAGGAGTACGGCAATCCCGTCCGCTCGGGACACATTGGACCCCGACCAGAAGGATTCTCCTAGGGTCCAAGTGTCCCGGAGATCTTTATATTCTTTTTGGAACGGGATGCCGCACTCCTGCAAACAAATAATATCCGCCTTCATTCCAGCCAGAGAGTTTAAAACATCGGTCCTCTTTTTCACCTCAGCAATGCTCCTCACATTTATTGAAATAATAGTTAATGCCATAATGGCTGTGAGGGCAATTACCCGCTCCGTAACAATCATGTAAAGAAACCTTTCTCTTCCCCACTCCTCTCTTCTCCCTCACCTAGCTTAGCGCTAGCACCCATCATTTCAATCATTTGCCTCACCGCTTGATCCTCCTTGATCCTCTAGGAAGACTATGGGGGGGGCTCGGCTCCCGCCACCCGGTAAGGCTGGCAAAACTCCACTGGGCTCAGGGCCCGTGGTGCTGGAGGTTCCTTTGAGGCCGAGGCCCGACGAACAGATGGCAGGGCAGAGGCTTTATGTACAACTGGGGAGAAAACTGTGTAGACCCCGCTAGTTGTTCTTTTAACTAATGGTGGGGGAGGGGGTGGTCTCTCCCTTCCCGGCTGTCTGCCGCCGCAGGCCTCCTCCCCCAGCGCCAGTGACCTTGCCATTACTTCACTGATATCTTTCTGGGAAAGGACACTGGCGCCGACTCTCGTCTCCTGAGGACCTGCGGCTCTCCCACTACTGCCGGGAGGGCATACCTGACCCCTCCCCTGGGAGAGTCTCAGTTGTGGGGCAGGAGGAATGTTATTTCTAGGGGCCTCTCATCCACCAGGCTGCCCACTCGGGGCAGTGGAGAAGGCCCACTGCTCTCCTCTCCGGAGTCAGAGTGGGGCGTGTAGAAATTAGAGGGAGAGGTCTCTGCAGCGGGGGAGGAGCCGGCAGGGGGGGGAGAATCTGCAGAATGGATCCTTTTTTTTCATCATACCCCCCCTACCCATGCTCCTCTTCTCTGCCCTCCTCCTCTTCCCCGCTACCACTGTCCACTCTCCCTCTGCCTCCACTTCTGACCCAGAGTCAGAGAGGGAGCCTATGAGGCTCCTGAGGATTGTTTCCTCTCTACCCCCATCTTGGGGTATCACCTTTGGAGGAGCCTCCACTTGATTTTCTCTCTCTCCACCACCCCCGAGGGCCCGCGCCCTATTTGCATAGGAGGAGGGACAATTCCTGAAGAGATGCCCTCCCCCACCGCACAGGTTGCAGGCCCTCTCCTGCTTGCAGGCCCTGGTCTGATGTTCTCCGCCGCAGACCTTGCACTTGACAACAGTACAGGCTGCGGCTAAATGACCCAGGGCCCCGCAGTTCCTACATAATTTGGGCATGCCATGGTAGAAGACAAGCCCCCTATTTGCTCCTAATACCACGGTGCTCGGCAGATGGCGTACTCCGCCGATGGCGGCCACTTCCACCTGCAGACGCACCTGCCACCGCCGAGCACCGGTCCAGACCCCATCCTCATCATTAACTCTCCTGCTTTCAGACAAGATCTCACAGTGTCTCCTCAGCCATACTTCTACGTCATACTCTGCCACTGCTTCATTATAGAACTGAATAGTTACTATTTTGATCTCTCTATCTGTCAGGGCGTCGACCACAAAGTCACTCAGGGGCATACTGTCTTTTTTTTCCCTATACAAAATCCAAAAACTCTCCAGCACTTGAGGGTTCTTAAAGCTCACCTCAAACACGTCCCTAGGTCCAGGCAGTTTAACCACACAGTTCAGCTCAGAAGGGGCAAAGCCCAGGCCCCTCTGCAGCACGGACCTGCTGAACTCCAGCCGGGTGAGGGCCGCGGTCTCGGCTCCAGCCTCACGGCTGAAGCGCACCGCATTATGGCGCCTCACACCGGCGGTTCGCTGGGCCATGCTGCGCTTTCCTACCTGGGAGAAGGGTCGGGAGGCTCTCAATCCGGAGGTCGGGGCAAGTCCACCTGGCTGGGGAGCAGCTTCCACCTCCGGGGCTCTTGCAGGGAGCGGGCCTTGCGGGGAGAAGTCCGGGCCCTGGCTGCAGGAGGCCTCCCTCAGGGACGTTGCCGATCGGCCTGGTCGGTCCCTGGAATCCGAGGCCTCTCCTGGATCCTGGCTGGTGACGTCAGCAGGGAGCAGTCCTGGTCAGGCCGGGCTCCGGGTAGATGGTCGGCCGGGCTTCTGGATGGGACCCACTCCGTGAGGAGTCCGCCGACTCCTCTGGCTAGGTCCCCTGTCGCTCCCGGTCCGTCCCAATCTCCACTCGCCTCGGCCTCCGGACCGCTCCAAGGACCCAGGACTCTGCAGCTCTGTCAACCGGCACCTCCCCGTCTCGTCTGGTCTGGCCTGATGGATCAGCTCCCTGCAAGGAAAAAAGAAAGACTGTCAAATACAGCTCAAAGCCCCCTGCTGGACAAAGGTTTCTCTCACTATTGGAGGGAAACCCGAGTCCAAGATGCTATTATATTATAAATAATGACAAATGAACCCCCGGGTCGTTACAGTATTAACAACCCAGCGATGGACTAGCGTCCCGTCCTGGGTGTATTCCTGCCTTGCGCCCTATGCCTGCCGGGATCGGCTCCGGCTTCCCCGCGACCCTCACCAGGATAAGCGGATGGATGGATGCAGAAGCAGAAATATCACGGGGGAGATGGGGCATAGGCAGCAGGACCCACCGCAACTAGGGGCCCCGCAAGGGGATCCACGTTCCACTAGATATATATACAATTATATACCAAAGCACAAATATTATTTATCAGTAAAATAATTCAATATATATATAACATTATAAGTTATACTATATGATTACATAAATTCCTGGCACTAATCTGAGCTGTTTGTTGCTTATTTTATAAAGTATTGAAATATAGCAATGTACAGAGTCTGTCATTATACCCGCTTAAGGGGCCCCTTTGCCTGGGACTTGCAACTGCGCTTCCAGTGTATCTTTACACTGCGCTGTCACTGCCCGCTCGCCGGCGGGTCTTATTTTTAAACTAGCCAGTAGAAAAGAGAAGGCACTTCAGTATGCAGAGCACATCTGCTTCCCATTGGTTGTCGCCGAACTCCGTCACTGTGCGCTCGCTGCTAATTTGCATAAAGTTGCACATGCTCAGCTCTGCCCTGTCGCCGTCGCCGGGAGATTTTGTGTCCGAGCGGATCCGCCCGCTGTCGCCGGGATGCGGCTCTCATTGGCGTTTTATATATATAAAAAACATGTCACATCTCTGCAGCGGCCTACCTGGAGGACCCGCAGTTGTAGGCTTTATAGAGGGGTGGTGGGGCCCACAAGAGCGCCCCGCCCCTCTCTGCTAACAACCATATAACAACTAACAACTCTTCATAACTACAATAATCATTTTCTCCTTCCCCTTTTAACTCAAATTACCATTTTTAACTTTTACATTTTGATTTCTAGATCAAGTTTTCCCCTTAACAACAATAGATTTCCCTTCTGAAGTTCCAACACTTCAACGTAAAGGTCCTCTCTTTGAACCTAGTTTTTCTTTTTCTAGTTTGAATGGGGCCGACATCTTTAGAATCTGCAATTAAATAAGTAAATGTCCTGTTATGTAGTCGGTAAGACAGCTGAAAAATAAGCAATATATATTAATAATTGTAACTATACAAATAGGCCCATGTTAAGAATAGTATTTGTGTTAAACACCACTCAAAAACAATACGCATATTATGTGATGTAGTTATATTTTAAATATAAAAAGTATTTAAACTATTATGTCACATGATGTAGCACACTTAGGTTTGCAGAAACGGTCACAGTAACTAGAGGGTTAATAAAAGCAAAAGCAGGAAGTGTTCGCCCCCATCAACGTGCTTATTAAACATAGACGTCAGCGAGTAGTGTGTATAAACCTGTGCTTTCTTTGTGCTTTTATACCGAGGTAAAAACAACTTACAGAGTACACTGTCGCTTTTAAGAAACCCTGCTGCAATTGCACAGAATCGTCAGGGTGGCACGGCGTGGTTTCCGTGCTCATTTCTATAAAAATGTAGTATACAGTTTCTATTATTGAATGTACTGTATTTAAACTTAAGTAAAACTAAGTACTTTTAAAATGAATTTAAAATTACATGTACAGTGCGCACTATGGCGGGGTTAATGGCATTTATGTTTTGTGTTATTTCATTTAAGGCTTTATTTTTGTCTGCATTTTACCCCAGAATTACCCGTTTTCTTAATTTAGCTGCACTGTGTCTGAAGGAACGGCGCTCCCCCCCACCGCTGCCACTTCTGTTTAAGAGGTTACGAGCAATAAATACAATCGGTGCAAAGTACCATGAGCTCTCATCCTAATGCACCGAGCTGACCCCAGGCAGATCAAATCAGGGGGAGGGGGCATGAGCACAGAAGAAGTGACAGTAATAGAGAGAGAGAGGGAGAGGGAGAGAGAGGCGACTGACCCATGTTGTGTTTGTTTTACAGCCCCAACAGGAAGATAACCAGCACGGCCTTTGGCAGGTACGTGACTCTGCTCTTTTCTTTTTTATTGTTGGTTTATCTGTAGCCGGCACACGGCAGGTCTGGGTCTGTCGATTATTAACGCCCTGCGTGGTGCTCATGCGCTGGACCCTGAGCCGGCATCTCCTCCTCTGGAGTCACAGCTGGTGGGTCGGAGTCTGAGTGGCCGCCGGGCCGCAGGCGGCGCTGTGGTGGCTCTGAGACAGAGGAGAGCTGGGTAAAATCCCCAGTGGTGCCGCGGGAGTTCCTGCGGAGACACCCACACACCACTGTAGGTCCGTGATTGGGGGGTGGAGCACCACAAATGAAATAATAATAATGATAATAATAATAATTCCTTCCTCATGGCTCTCCTCTCCCCCCCACAGGCAGCTCTTTCACAACAGTAACTTCAGCAGCAGTAATGGCAGCACTGAGGACCTGTTCCGTGACAGCATTGACTCCTGCGACAATGACATCACTGAGAAGGTAAGCGGGGGGGCGTGATGATGTCACACATAGGGGAAGGTTGTGAGAGATCTGATGCCAGATCCAGTCATTCTCAGTGTACAAAACTCCCGGTGGGTCCCTGTGGGTCTCTGTGCGTCTCTGTGCGTCCCTGTGGGTCTCGGTGGGTCTCTGTGGGTCTCTGTGCGTCTCTGTGTATCTCTGTGCGTGATGGCTCCTCTCTGTGTCTGTCTGTCTGTCTGTCAGTGTTTCTGATGGCTCATCTCTGTGTCCCTCAGGTGAGTTACCTAGAGAAGAAGGTGACAGAGCTGGAGAACGACAGCCTCATGAGCGGAGACCTGAAGTCCAAACTGAAGCAGGAGAACACACAGCTGGTCCACAGGTACCACGGCCTTTGCACTTGTGTGTTCAGTACCTGCAGGGGCGTCGAGGTGAGGGGACGGCAAGCCCCTCCTGCAACCGCACATGCAACGTAACGTGTGTGTGAGCGCGCAATGGATGTCTTTAATCTGCATGTGCTCCTTTATTACAATTTGTATTTTACTTGAGTGTTGAAGTGTGTGTGTATTTCACCTGCGTGTTGACGTGTGTGTTTGTGTGCGCAGGGTCCACGAGCTGGAGGAGCAGATGAAGGACCAGGAGGCGCGGGCCGAGCAGACACTGGAGGAGGAGCTGCGGCGCCACCGAGAAGCCTACAGCAAGATGGAGAGAGAGAAGAGCACGGAGATCGAGCTGCTCAGCAACAGGTACAGCACTGAACAGCACAACACAGCACAGCACTCTGCAAAGTGTAAAGTAAAGTGGGACTACAGAAATATTCACCACTAAACAACACAGCACAACACAGCACAGCACTCTGCAAAGTGTAAAGTAAAGTGGGACTACAGAAATATTCACCACTAAACAACACAGCACAACACAGCACAGCACTCTGCTCTAGGCTGCAGCGCGGTCACAGGGTCCCTGTGTCAGTCTCTGTCTCTGTCTCCCGTCAGGGTGCAGCAGCTGGAGGAGGAGAACGGCGAGATGACCGTCAACGTGTCCCGGTTAAAGTCACAGTCGGAGAAGCTGGACGAGGTGAGCTGTCCCCCCGCCCTGCCATCATACAGTTCACACATCCCCCAGCCTCGGTGCCCTGGCTGTGGGGGGTCTGCTCTGGGGTGACACGCCCCTGTGGACCCCGTCCCCCTTCCTTGCCTCAACCCTCTGAGGCTGTGGGGCTGCATGCACCACGGTGAGAAACAGGCCATTGCTCCTGTGAACCAGCACTGACGTGTCTCTGTCTCTCGCCGTGTGTGTGTGTGTGTGCATGTGTGTGTACGTGTGCGTGTGTGTGTGAGTGCAGGAGCGGCAGCGGATGACCGACAAGCTGGAGGACACCAGTCTGCGGCTGAAGGACGAGATGGACCTGTACCGCAAGATGATGGACAAGCTGAGACAGAACCGGCACGAGTTCCAGAAGGAGAGAGAGGCCATGCAGGAGGTCAGCACCCCCCCTTGTACTGTCTCTCTGTCTCGGTCTCTGTCTCTGTCTCCGTCTGCCTGTCTCTCTCTCTCTCTGTCTCTATATCTCTCTCTCTCTGTCTCTGTATCTCTCTCTCTCTCTCTCACTGTTTGTCTGCCTGTCTCTCCCTCTGCCTGAATAGAGCAGGTTGTGTGGAGTCTCTTGTTGTTGTCTGTGTGTGACCCCTCTGCCCGCTCTGCCCCGCAGCTGATCGAGGACCTGCGGAAGGAGCTGGAGCACCTGCAGCTGTTCAAGCTGGAGACGGAGCGGCCAGGCCGGGGAAGGAGCTCCTCGTCTAGCCTGTCCGAGTTCAACGCCAGGACCCGCGAGATGGAGCTCGAGCATGAGGTCAAGAGACTCAAACAGGTGGGGCAGCAGCGGCACACTCTCAGACACTCAGACACTCTCACACTGACACTGACACTGACACTCACACAGACACACACATGGACACAGGCACATACACTCACACCGACACAGACACTGACTGGGAGGTGTGGGCGTGTGCCGGGGGCTGGTGTGGTTGGCGCTGCACTGGCAGACCGGGAGGCCCACAGCACTGCCTTACCGCCCTGCTGCCCGCAGGCACACACCAGCCTGGCAGGACTGCCCTCCCGCCAGCAGCGCCCTGAGGAAAACGCACAACCCGTCGCCAAAACATCCAGTCAAGCAGCAGGAATTGGTGAAACGACAGCATCACGGCGGTCGCGATGCGAAGGCATGTCTGTGTCGTCAGCTGTGGAGAAAAGGGAGACGGAATCGCTTCGAAAAGCATCAGGAAAGAAACGGCTGACCCTCAGACTATCTCTTTTGAAGGTTTTTATTTCTCTAGGAGCAGTAAAGAATAAACTCCTGTGAAGAACTCTCTACCCACTGAAGGAAACCGGGCCGGGGGACAGACCCACAGTGGTGTGCAGTACGATGAACACGCAAACGCATACACGCACAATAGAGTCCGTTCTCACGCTTTGTAGATTGGTCATTGTGAGAAATGTACTTATATTTTTATTTAATTTTTGACCTGTTATCTGCCCTGGGCCAGAAGAGGGTGCTGGAGCTTACACCCCTTCTTTCTTTTTCTTTCTTTTTCTTTTTCTTTCTTTCTTTCTTTCTTTCTTTCTTTCTTTCTTTCTTTCTTACTTTCTTTCCCCGTGTTGCTCTTGTTGTATTTGCTCAGAAGTTAATTTCCCAGGACGTCCCCTCTGAGCTCCACCAGCTGCTCCACTCTGGGCTGCTGCTGCTGCCCAGTCTGCTGGTAAACCCTCTTTACTGTCAATCTGAACCCATTAAAATCACTAACAACAGCACAGCGCCCCCCAGCCCAGCGCCGCTGGCCAGCGCCCCCACCGGGAGGAGGTGGAGGCTGGAGACCCCTAACCGCATCTCATTCGTTTTAGAGTAGAGTCCCGTCCCTCTGCACAGCGGCTTCCTAAATAACACTTCATCTGTCTCTCCGGGGTGGGGGGCTGTCATTCTGTCATCTCTGCCCTCATACACACGCACACACCTGCACGCACAGCCCCCTTCCTGCTCTCTCACGGGCCCTTCGTGCAGCATCACCCCCCCCTCACCACCACCCTGTCCCATGCGTCCGTCCGTCTGTCCCGCCTTCCTCCTGTCACTGAAGGTTCTTCTCTCTCCCCCCTTAGGAGAACCAGAAGCTGCGAGACCAGAATGACGACCTAAATGGCCAGATCCTCAGCCTCAGTCTCTACGAGGCCAAGAACCTCTTCGCCACCCAGACCAAGGCCCAGTCTCTGGCTGCGGAGATCGACAACGCGTCCCGGGATGAGGTGAGTGCTCGGGGAGGCAGGCCGTGGTCACGCTGAGTGTGTGTGTGATATGTATTGTGTGACTGTTGTGTGTGATGTCTTGTGGAGTGTGTAATGTAATTTGATGTAATGTGGAGTGTGTGATGTCATGTGGACTGTGTGATGTCATGTGATATAATTTGGAATGTGTGATGTCATGTGGAGTGTGTGATATTATGTGGAGCGTGATGTCATGTAGAGTATCTGATGTCATGTGAGGTAATACATGTGTTCTGTGCTCCAGCTGATGGAGGCTCTGAAGGAACAGGAGGAGATTAATAACCGGCTGCGGCAGTACATGGACAAGATCATCCTGGCCATCCTGGACCACAACCCCTCCATCCTGGAGATCAAACAATGAGCGCTTCCCATCTGCCCCGCCCGGCTCAAAGCAGACCACGCTTCCTGCGGCCCAGGGGCCACTGAAAATCAAGCCCTTTTGTGTTTACAAGGAGTCCCGGTGCTTCACTGCACTCATCTGTGAATCACCAGAAGATGTGGATATCTCTCATGCACTTTTTCACATTTTCTATTTTGGTTCTAAGTGTTGTTAATTTTATTCTGTTTTACTTGTCGTTGCCACTGCTGTAGCGTAGCGTACATAGTCCGACAAACACACACAGGGAAAAGGCATTGTGTCTGGAAAAACGTTTTAAATACAGAGGGGATTCTTTTGCTGTTGTTGCTGTTCTTACACATATAAAAGGAGTGTGTGTGTGTTTGTATATAAACTACATCTGGGTATGTAGTTACGCTCCCCTGCAGGAATGTAGGAGAGATGCAGTAACACACAAAGAGGCCATGTCGCTGTGCGAGTGGATGGGGGGGGCCCTGTGGAGAGAGACAGCAGGTGTTAAAGAGACATGCAAGTGCGTCAGAGAGGCAAGGGGGAAGTGAGTGCTGAGGGCCGGTGTGTGACCGCTGTGCGGAGCTTCATTCTCCCCGGCCTCAGGCCCAGGCGGCTACCAGGTTGTGGGGGGATGGAGCGGCGCCAAGGGCAGCAGACTCCGATGGAGGGATAGGTGAGGGGAGGATGGACTGCCCCCCCATTGAGCACCAGGTGTGAGTGGGTGGAGGGAGGACAGGTTGGGCCATGTTGTGTTGAGGGAGGAGTCAGTTGTGCTGGGGGAGGAGAGGGAGCTGAGAGTGACAGGCAGAAGCCCTGGGTGTCTATGTTGAACTGTGAGACCCACACAATCCTGCACAACTGCCATACTTATAGAGCACGCACATGCAATAAGACACTCATACACACACACACACACACACCCATACAAGTACACACATACGCACACACAAACCATTGCCTGTACACTCACTCACACACACACTGGCGGCCGGGCCGGGCAGGTCTCATCTCGGGGGGGCTTCACTAAAGCACAGAGACCCCCAGCATCACAGCTAGTGTGAGAATCCAAATCTATGAGAAACTGTAGCTTCTGATTGTATAGCATTGTATTGTATTGTCTCGCATTGTGTTGCATTTTAGTGTCATGGCATCTCAAGATTCAGGAAGGCCTGCCGGGCCGCAGAGGCAGCGGTGGGCATTGTGGTGCCTGCAGACGCACCTTAAACTACTGAGAGAGGAAAATGAATGTTACACACCCAGCTGGGGTTCAGACACGTCTCTGCGGACGTTGTTCAGCCGACATGCAAACATGCAAAAACATGAATGTTCTGTTTGTAAAATCGGTTATTGTGAATGTAAAATTACAAAAAATAACATATTTATATACATATGTGTGTGTGTGTGTGTGTGTGTGTGTGTGTGTGTGTGTATATATGTGTGTGTGTGTATCTACAGAAATATACACATATATGTATACAGTATATAGTTACTCTGCCAGTGCTTGTCTGGGAAGATTGTGTTTTGTTTTGAAAGCGAAGCTATAGGATGCAGAAGTTGTTTATTTTTTCATACAGAGATACTAACGAAGGGGGAGGGATGCTGGGAAGGTGTAATTAGCTTGTTCTCACTGAGGCTGTGCCACTCAATGACTGTGCTTTGTGTGTTCAGTACTGTAAATCCATGACAGAGGCGAGTGAGAGAGAGAGAGAGAGAGAGAGAAAGGGTGGGGAGAAGAGAAGCAGAGAGAAAGAGGGGGAGTCTGTCTCCTGTTGTCTCTTAGATGGTTTGAACAGCCATACAGTGCAAACTGGAATAATAATAATAATAATAATAATAATAATAATAAATAATCCCAAACCTGAGATCAGAGCCATGCTGTCCTGTCAGATGACCCAGAAGCCAGGCAACGCTGCGCCCCAGTGTTTGGGGCTGATACGTGTTGTGACCCGGTGACACTGCCAGGAGAAATAACCTGCAGAAACGTGTCTGCCTGTGCCTGTGGGCTGTGAGTCACACATCCACACTCTCTCTCTCTCGGCTGCCAGAGGAATCATCCTACTGTAACAATGTCAGGAGAAATAGTGACATTTGTATCAATAGTTTTCAGAAGAACAATGATGGCGAGAGCTGGGTGCGTTTATTGACCTATTGGGTGATACATACCCAACAAATATAATAATAATAATAATAATAATAATAATAATAATAATAATAATAATGATAATGATAATAATGATAATAATAATAAATGTTATTTGACACTGTAAAAGTCATGAATGTATCATGTTGCATTTCACAGCACCTGGTCCCGAGTGTTGAGTTTCCTGTAGGAACGCCAGTGTTAATACAAGAGAGACAGACTGTGTTGCTCTAGAAGTGTTTTTTTATTCTTTTTTAAAGGTGTTGTAATTAGGCAATGCTTCAAATAAACAAACACAGACTCATACACAACACACAGTCACTCACACACACACACGCAGTCTCACTCACTCACACACGGCCGCACATATTTACACACACACGCACACAGACAGACACACTCTCAATCACACACACTCAGTCTCCGTCACTCACACACACACAGAAATAACGAACTGCTGTCAGTATGTCGTTCACTGAGATTAGTTTTGCTGTCTCGCACAAACTGTGCTGCGGATTGTGCGCACGTTCTCTGTTTGTGCTCTTCGTGCCTTTCTGTCTCAGCTGTATCACCACGGTCTTTATCTCTCATGCGTTTATTTGCTTTGTGTTCTTCTACTCTTTGATTGTTTTTCTGCCGGCGATAACAGGAAAAAAAAGCTTTTATATATATATCCCTTTTACATTCTTGTCAGTGTCTAAACATTTTTCATAACTTGTAAATGGTGTACATAAAATAGTTACTATTTGTATTCATGTGCCACACATCACAGTTTTAAAAACAAAAGAGAAAAAGTCTTTTTTACAGTTTTTGGAGTACAAATAAAATGAAAATGTCTTAGATTCTGTGTGCTATAAAGAACCTACTGCACAATTTCCTTTGTTGTGGTTAATCAACTTAGAAGCAATATATGATTTGAAGGGATTGTTTTGTTTTGTTTTTTATTTGTTTGTTACATTAAGATGCATTGGATTTGCACTGACCACTCAACTAATTTGGAGTTGTTGGTTTATTTTTTGTTTGTTTTTTGGGGGGTGGGGGCTGTTAAGACAAACTTGTTCCTTTTATTCACATTGTTGGTTTCTGTGTCGGGGAGAGCAATGTAACTTTTCTCACGCTGGTCCAAGCAAGGCCCAGCACTGATGGACGGACTGATGGACTGCACAGTGGCCAGGCCTGGCTCTCTAGCTGTCCACAGCATGGGGCGTGACCCTCTGGGGGGTGACCCTCTTGGGGGCTCAGCTGGTTTGGTGAGGCAGAGACAGCCACACCAGATACCGGTGTACTGGGAATGACAACAGCCAAGCAACTGTTGTCCGCTCCCAACGGTGTCCGGTTGCGGCCTCTCGCTTCTGGGGACGTTTTCGAGGGCTGTTCGTCAAGACCCTGTTTTGCACAGTTCCTTTCAGACTGGGATGAGCAGCACCTCAAAGCTCTCCGATCCGATCCCGGAGCCGGGCCGCGAGGACAGTAATATTGCGTGCCTCAGAGCCCCCACATCACTTTGTTTTGTTACTTTGTAACCTAGCTGCTGATTTCCTGTCATGCTGTACCACTGAGCCGCAGCTCCTGTGTGTCCTGTGAGTTCTGTTCGATCACACGCCGGCTCTGCTAATGTGACTCCTGACGGATAGTTTCGATGTTGTATAAACTTAAAAAGCTGTAAATAAAAGTATTTGCTTTTGGCATGACTAAAGGAACTGACATGGCCGACTCTTCTTACACTGTTGTGTGCTTGTAGTGTGTGTGTGTGTGTGGATTCGCTCTTGTGTTTTGTCCACAGTTCCTTCAGGAGGCTTGTGAACTCTGCTGCCTTACAGGGTCCTAACTGTCCAACAAAAGACTTCCAGCGTGACACCCTGGCGTGTTACTGGTTATCACGTTCATCCCCTTGGACTGCAGGGTGGGAGCGTGACGCACCACAGGTACAGACACAGGTACAACCATTCCAGTCTGTCTCTGTCTCCTGAGCTGCTGCGTGCAGTGTCGTCTGTGTGTGTGTTGTGATTATTAGGCTGACCTACATTTCACAGGAATTAAAACATGACTTAAGGGACCAGGAGAAATCTAGTTCAGTTCTGCCTGTTTGAGGTGAGAATGATATTGGATAATCAAGATGAGTGCAGGGGTGCGCAGTTCAGCCTTGCGGAGGCTTTTCTAACCCATCCCACCTGCATCGGTGTCCCAGTGGATTTGTGATCCCCTGAGTGCGTTGATCGCGCAGCCGTGGCGGAGGACACTGCAGAGATCTAGGCCGCTGGGGGGGGGTTGGTGAGGAGGAGTGCTTATGTAAGCGAGACAGATTGGGAGTCCAAGCAGCTGGTGCTGTGCCAAGCAGGAAAGATACCCGGGACACCTCTGACGCCAGCCAAACCAGTCCAGCTCCCAGGGGACCTGAGCTGTCAAGACCCCGTGTCCCCTTCAGCACAGTGAGAAGCACAGTGGTGAGGAACCCTGCAGTTAATGGTGTTCACTGTTTCTAATGCGGGTGGCTGAGACACACAGAGACGGCGGCAGGGCGGCCTCTGCTGGCGAGCGGCAGGAGAGGACTGGAAAACAGGCAGAGCGCTGCCAGCAGGGAGCTGTTCTGCAGGGTCTGTCCTTTGCATTTGCACCTGAACTCTGTTGAGAAACACTGGCCAGTCCAACACTAAAGCCAATCAGAGGTCGGTGAAACCAGCCCTTTATGATTCAAATCAAGGGTCCCCAACCCAATCCTGGAGGGGCCCCTACCCGGCTGTTTTGTGTTGCAACTGAGCTCTCAGTTAATTAATTGAACCTTAATTGAAGTAACAATCTTCTTAGATTTGACTTTTTAAATTGTGTAATAAAAGAGTTGGTTCTTTAATAAGTTATTTATATAATTATACACTTAACTTACAACCCCTACTGTTTCAAATAATTAAAAGCCTCTGATTTGAGAACTTATTAGTTGAATTAAGGGTTCAAGTAAGTAACAGAGCTCCGTTGGAACAAAATCAGCAGGGATGGGGCTCCTCCAGGACCAGGTTAGGACACGGACGCTCACAGCGCAGTCGCTCCCACACGCATGCTCACACAGCCGGCGCACTGCGGCTCCGGCCCGCCGGGGGGCAGCACTGAGGACAGCGCGCTGAAAAATCACCCGGACCGGCGGGACATCCGAGCAGTCGAGCCGCGGCGGAGGTGGGTGTCCCGTCGCTTCCCGGATTAAATACAAACTTCCCGTTAAAGAAAGTATACATTTCTGTAATAATGAAGCATTATTGAACAGTGTGGCACAAGTGAAGGCTGGTGTCTTTCTGTCCGAGTTAATTAATATAATCACAATGCGGGCGTGTTTGGCAGTTTGGTAAACGACCCGCTCAAAGGCCGTTAAAATAATATTAAGAATAAATCTCCGCTTGTTTATGGTCTGCGTGGTTGTAAATGTTTAATTAATCGATTAAGCAATAACGGTCAAGTATTGAGTCCGGCGCAGTGTTTTAATTTGATTTCAGTGTTGTATAATATAAAGAGAGGTCACCAGGTCAAGTGGACGCTGTGGTGGGTTTGATGGCGCAGTCCGGTGACGCGCAGACTGATGCGCTTCTCTGCGCAGTTTGCGGGACAGACACGCATGTGAGTGACATGATTGAGTGCGTGGCGCTGTTGCAGCTGCAGATGCGCAGGCGGGGACGGGCTGTGTGTTGTGTGCTGATCATCCGGACACACTGCGGGTGTGTGTGTGTCTGTCTGTCTGTCTGTCCCATGTGCTCAGCCTGGGCTCGCTGTGTGTCCCATGCAGGCCTGGTCCTGAGGCTGAGCTGTCCGTGACGGAGCAGAGAGGCTGCCACGTCTGTAGTGGGAGTGTGGGCACAGGGGAGCAGGAATGGTGTTCCCCGACGATCACAGCGTGTCCATCGAAGAGGTCCAGCTGGACAGCCAGGACGAGCCTCCCGAGACCACGGGGGTCCGGCCCGCACCCCCGCAGGAGGAGGACTGGGACAAGGAGATCCAAGAATCCAGCCCTTACGGTTAGCATCCATCCCCCACCGTCTCCCCATGTCTCACTCCCGTCTCTGTGTCCCTCTTTCTGACGTGCAGTCCTCCCTGCAGACCCGGTGGATGTGGCAGTCGTGGACCCGGAGAGGCGCCCCCTGACCGCAGCGCCGGCCCCCTGTGAGCCGCTGTACATCCCTGCCGCCCACCACGCCCCTCCGGTGCCGTGGGTTCGACAGCGCGCCTACGTCACCAGAGACCAGTTCGTAGATGCCGAAGACTAAGGTGGTGTGAAGCCCTTTTTATATTTTTAGTTGTGTATATTTTATTTGCTGTGAGTCGCATTGTCTTCAGGACGTGGATTTAAAGAAGTTTGGTTTGGTTTGGGACAGGGGACAGGGGACAGGGGACAGGGGACGGGGGGGGGGGGAGGCATTTAAGAGCCAGAGAGTTGAAGCTGTACTGGAACTGATTAGTTTTTTTTTTTTTTTTCAAGTCCCAGAGGAAACAAATGTCCCGTTTTGTGGTCGTCTTAGTTTGATTCCTGCATTATTTTTTTGTTTTGTTGTGGATTTGTGATGAATTCAGGTTTTGTAAGAGAGTTGAAAGATGTCAGTCTCGAAATTCTGCCTCTGGGCTCACTGGACTGACACCGCTGGACTGAGCTTTGCCATCACTCATGCCCAGGGCAAACCCCCCCACCCCCCCCCTGCTCACCTACACCCCGTTATTTCGTCTTTGTTTTTAATCTCTAAATAAATGCATTATTCCACTGAACCGCGTGTTGTCGTGTCTGAGCCTCGGCCCCGCGGTGACGTCCGAGCTGAGGAGGTGGTGTGGGTGAGGATGAGACAGGTTCTGAACTGGGCCTGTCTGTGGCGGTGCTTTGATAGATCAAGCAGCCGGCTCTGACCTGTAAAGAGCTCCACGATCTCGGTCCAGAACTGCACTGTCGGTGCCGTCCAGTGCCTCCCGGGGCATCCGATTCACGTTCGTGTGGCCAGTCAAGTGGGTTCTTAGCTGGGGCCTGTGGACCTGTTTGTGCCGTGTGTGTCCACTAGGTGGCGGTGTGGGGCTGTAGCCAGAACTCCAGCAGCACCAAAGATCTGCGTCTCCTCCTTCGATACCCAAACTTACAAAAGTTTGTGTATGAATATATTTGTGGTTTTAGATCCATATTTGATAATTTAAGTATGTTGGGTTAAGGTACAGTGAACCTGGACACATTTCTCTCTGTCCTTCAGTCGGCAGAGATGCTCTCCAGGCCCAGCGGCGTTTTCTCGTGTCTCGGGGCCGAATGAGAGAGTCGCCCCCCCCACCTCTCCCTGGTGGAAAAACAACCCGTCTCCCATGGCACATGTTCAGGAGTTTCTAAAACCTAAAAACATTTGGCAACAAAACCATTTGTCAAATGTGTGTGTGTGTGTGTGTGTGTGTGTGTGGAAAAATCTGGGCTGCTGCTGTGTGGTGGGGGTGGGGGTGGGGGTGGGGGTGGGGGGGGCTCCTAGCAGGCTCTGCAGACGGGCTGAGCAGCTGACCAGTCCTCCAGTTTCCTCACCGTCTCTAACGCAATCCTCCGCTGGTGCAACGCTGGGCCGCACTCTCAGACACCTGAGTGGAGTAAAGGTCTTCTCTGTGGAAATTAAACCTTTGGGGAAGAGGGACTTGGAGTGGGGGGCGGGCGTGCCGGCGGTGAGCTCGGGTGTGGGAGAGGCGCACTGCAGTGGCACACATTCCACACCGGGCTGTCCTTGGGCCGCAGTGTGCACGTGTGTCCACCAGGGGGCGGACGCTTCCTCCTTCCCTCGGCCCTGAGGAGCCCCCCTGACACGAGAGCCGAGTGCGCCGGGCGGACGAGCCAGCTGACCGTACAGCAGCTCGAGCACGGGGAGTGGGGGGTACACGTGTGTAATTAATCAGAGGGGCTCCCACCACTTTTAAATACGAGTCCCAGCTTGAGTCTGCTTTGTTTGAGCCGTGTTGGATCTGTTGGATGCAATGCGCTATATGAATATCTGTCTTGCACTGTGGCGTATTGTGCTGTGGCCTGAGCTGAGCCCACCTGCCCCCCCCCCATGCTCTGCAGTGTGGCCCCATATCCTGCGGCCTCTGTACCATTGCAGGGCGGGTCCAACACCTGTGTGTGTGTGTGTGTGTGTTTGTGTGTGGCCACCACACCCATGGCAGTGCGGGCGCTTGGCCCAATCCGCCTGTGAGCTGGAGAGGATCAAAGCCCCTCTGCGCTGCCCCGCCCTCTGTGCCGGTCAGGTGATGCCTCCGTGGGCACTGGTGCCAGTGCTGGCTGCGTGGTGAAGTTAAAGTCGCCCAGAGTGTGGCACTGTGCCTCCCGGGGTGGGGGGGGTTGACAGCCGATCAGGCGGTCGGTGGTGGAGGGGGTTAATTTAAACAGAGACGTGTTTTATTCATAGTAAGTACACACTGGCACGATGGCTAAAATCCACAACCGCAGCAGTGCGTGTGTGTGGTGTATGTGTGTTGTGTGAGCCTGCTCTGTCGTGTCCAGAGTGTCTCCGCCGGGCTTGGCAGCGAGTCCCCGGGCCCTCAGTCAGACTGTAAACAGATCCCCCTGTATGTGCTGATCCAGCTCCGGCCCCCCGGACCCCAGCGGGGCCTTCGTGGCTCTGCATGTCCCAGGAGCCAGAGCCGTCCGAGGGATCAGGTTCCCCCGTTTAAAAAAGAGAAACTCAAGCTCAGCTGCTCCTGTAAATCTGTGCGCTGGCGGCCATCCACCGAGAGCAGAGGTGTGAGCCGAGGAGGAGGAGGAGGAAGCTGTGTAGAGGAGAGGGGTCTGGCATTGTTGTCAGTGAAAGTCTTCTCTCTGTCTTTGTTCGTCTCTCTCTCTCTCTCTCATCTCGTTATTCTTTTCCTTCAGTTTTTCCCATTCTAGTCCCCTGTGTTTCTGCTTGAGAGGATAGTTTTCTCTGTGTGTGTGTGTAAGCTTCGTACCACGTGGTGCGGTGTGGGTCCAGGCGTGGCGTGTGCTCGCTGTACAAAAATGAATCGCACCAAACCTGCAGCTCAGCACCCCACAGTGTCCCCTGCACCCGTCTGTGCATCACCACAGGATTTCAAAGCCAGTGTCCAGTTTTTATTGTTTTCCCAGCGATCGTGGTGCTGGGACTGAAACGGGCCATTGTTGAGAGGAAGTAAAGAAACGCATGCATGAACTTTAACACATCTGAGCTCAGAGACGTGCTGCGGGGGAGACGTGCTGTGACTCTTCCTCCTCTGAATGTACTAATATTATTTTTATTTTTTGTTTTAATGTCTGTGGTGTGATGAACTGTCACCCATTTCTGAGCCTGCAAGCCCGTCCTCGTGGCGGGGCGCTGCACTCCGTGACCGTGCTCGGAGAACACCCAGCCAATGGGAGTGGGGCTCTGCTGTTGCCGAGCGATTCCCCGTCCTGCCCGCTTCTCTCTGCTCCAGACCTGCGCAGCGCTGTGCCAAGAAATGTGCGCAATGCGTGGGGCACCGTTGGCCGCCGCAGACCTCCGCATTCCTGCCCCTGGAGGCAGCACCGGCGCGGCTTCCCCTCTCGGCCGGTCGCCCCCCCTGCTTTTGGGCAGAGCCGTTCGGACCTGCGTGTCGCATGGCAGGCCGTGGCTGCTGTTTTGGTCGGGTCTGGAGGGCTGTGCTGGCCATGGTCCGTTACGAGGGCATTGTTGACACGTCTTGTTTGTTTAACTTTAAAACAACTCTTCTAAGGTATAAGATGTATGGCTGTTTTGGCTCCCCCCCCCCCCCCCCCCCCACACACACACACAATTGCACACTCTGTCTGTTCCTCCTCCTCTCTCTGTCCATCTGCCTTTTCCTCTCTCTCCACTCCTTCTCCCTGGTTCACTTCTTCTCACATTACATACATGTATGGAAAATAAATAAAATAATAAATCACAATGCTTTATAAAATGTATTAAAGTATAGGAAAAAAGTGACAATATATTTTTTTTATATATATATGGAGAGAAAGAATAGAGATAGTAATCTTAATATACATAAAAACAAACACACACAGTAAATTGTTTATCAAATGCAGAAATAACAAGAACATACATCAGAAACGATTATTTTCAATTGCTTGTGCTCGTGAGCAGAGTGTCACTGTGCCCCTCAGGCTGTGGCAGGTGGTGACATATTGGGCAGCCAGGGGGGCTGCGTGTCCCTCCCCCAGGAAGACCGACCGTTTTTCTTCCTAATCCATTTCATCAAAGATTGGGTCGGCATTTATTTATAATTTTATTAATTAAATAATTTTATTTGATTAAGTAATATGTCTCTGTCCCTCTCTCTCTCTCAGGGAGAAGGTATTTTACCTATAACTCAATTGAGTTTTAAAATCTGTGATTGTTGTTTAATGGAGTTTAGTTTTGTCTCCCTGGTTGTATTGCTTATTGTATTTGTCTTTTGTTTTGGGCAATTATTTTAAAGTCAATTAATAAAGATCTGTACTTTAATTTTTTTTTTAGGGAGAATGAAATGGAAGTAAAATACCCATACTTCCTTTTTTGTGTTGAGGGGGGATTTGATTGTGGTTGGCCCACTGAGGCGTTTGAAAGCCACTTGGAGATCTGAGCAGCAGGAGGTTGGGGTATTTACTGTCCAGCTTCTCTTAATTCCAGAGGTATTTTATTTTATATAACGCCCCCCACCCCTGTCCCACTCCTACTGCTCTTGTGTATTCTGGCAGCACACTGGCCAAGTTAGGGAACAAGAGGATCTCAGGACCAGATGAGAAATATTCCAGCCGCTGTGTGAATCTGGGGTACTATAGTGCCCCGCAGTCCAGCTCCCCTCTCTGTCCCCCTCAGCCCTATCCTCACTCACTCACGGGTCCTCGTCCCATGTCTTATAGTTGTTATTTATTTTTAAGTGGATAGAAGAGTTCAATACCGGACAGACGGCTGCACTAATCTCCCCCGGGGGGCCGAAGCTGCAGACGGACCCGGACTTTGACAGAACGGGCCTCTTGTGTTTCTCTGGCCCGCTGCCCAAACTACGGCTTGGGGGGACGGGGCTGCATTGATGTGGTCGAGTCATTAAAAGCTGACTTTCTCCTCGGTGTCGTGAAGCCGGCCTTCTGATTGAAAAAAAAAAAAAAAAATGTCACGTGGTGCCATGGCTCGTTGTGAAAACGGAGACGAGAAGAAATGAGTTCAGGGTGCCAGTGCAGGCCAGCGCTGACCCAGATTCCCTTCCCTGTGTTCTACGCCATTATCAGAGCCGTAATCAACACAAGAAGAAAGATAAATGAACTAATATTGGCATGTCGGTGGGGTTATGGGTGTGCTGTGTCTGCCAACAAATGACAGGGGGTCTTATGGAGGGTCAGAGCAATTAATAGCAGCTTGGTGTCACCCTCATGTTGCCTCTCCTGAACAGGGTGCTCCAGCGGACCATCTCAAGCACTGTGGAGGAGCCCTCCACAGAACTGAGCACGGTCACCAGCACAGGTGTTTTATATGAGTATAAATAGCTGTGTTTGTGTCTCTGAAGCCCAGCGCCGGTGCTTCTCATTGTTTGCTGACGGCTTGGCTTGTCAGGATCGTGTGAACTCTTCACTCGGCCTGTTGACTCTCGAGCACTGGGGCGATTGTCATGTCGTTTCAAAACCATCTGACCGCCGTGTGCTCGCGCGGCTATTTTGGGAAACTGGCAGAACCGTCTGCTGCCTAGTGTCCCCCGGGGAACGAGCCGGGCCGGCAGGACCCCCGGGTGTGTGTGTCTGTCTGTCTGTGTCTGTCCGCGGGGCCCCGGGATTGGTGGGCACGCAGGGCGGCCAGAGGGGGGAGGTGCAGCTCTTGCTAAATGTGCGCCCTTTTGCACCGTCCTCTGGCGGTCTGTGCCCCCCCTGCTGCCCTGTCAGCAATGATGTAACGCAGTGACGCAATGTATGACCTGTGGCCCGCTTTCACCAGAGCTCTCACTGCAACACAGGGCTGCTTTTAATTTCTTCTCATTGATCTGTTTTGTTGGAAATGCACACACATACCACTCACTATACACACACCCTACACACACACTGCTGTACACTATACACACACTGAACACTATACACACACTGCTGTGCACTACACACGGTGCACACACACTATATACACACACTACCCACACACTATACACACTCACACGCTGCTGTGACAACGAACACTGCCTTCATTCTGCGTACTCTGTTGTCGCAGATTGTGCCATGTGCCTTGACCAGTGCCACGCCTCTGTGCTGTATCAACAGTGCCCCGTGTGGGCAGACAACCTCAGTGCTGCTGGGGGCACTGGCTGTTTTTTCTATTTGTCTCTGGGAGATGGAGTTGTTGAGAATCTCTCCATCTCTCCCTCTCTCCTTCTATCTCACTCTGTCTTAGCAGTTTTGCTGTGGGGGTGATGTTGCAGAGCCCGTAAACCAGTGCAGTGACCACCCCCCCACACACAGCTGGCTCGTTCGGTCCCCAGTCAGGAGACTAGATGTGAGCAGTGAAAAACAAACCAAATGTCAAACTGGGTGTCTAGGCACGGAGGACAGACTGCGACCGGAGATGTGGAGAGAGAGGGTCACTAGACCAGAGGGGAGAGACACAAGTGTGTGTCTGTGTGTGGAGTGTTGGGAGTCTGTAAGTGTGTGAGATGTGTGTGTGCGATTGTGTGTACAGTCAGACTAATATGTAACTTAATAAAATATACACTATTAATTTTGTTTGACTTTGCACAATGTGAGTGTTGTAATGCGTTCCCCGTGTCCACTGTGAACCCTCCTGCACTGCTGTAGATACATCCAGCTCTTATACCCCTATTTCTACACGTATACAATACACACATACACCCCTGTCTCCATATATATACACACACCGATCAGCCATAACATTATGACCACTGACAGGTGAAGTTAATAACACTGATAATCTCGTTATCATGGCACCTGTCAGTGGGTGGGATATATTAGGCAGCAAGTGAACATTTTGTCCTCAAAGTTGATGTGTTAGAAGCTGGAAAAATGGGCAAGCGTAAGGATCTGAGCGACTTTGACAAGGGCCACATTGTGATGACTAGACGACTGGGTCAGTGCATCTCCAAAACTGCAGCTCTTGTAAGGTGTCCCCGGTCTGCAGTGGTCAGTACCTATCAAAAGTGGTCCAAGGAAGGAAAAGCAGTGAACCGGCGACAGGGTCATGGGCGGCCAAGGCTCACTGATGCAGGTGGGGAGCGAAGGCCGGCCCGTGTGGTCCGATCCAACAGACGAGCTACTGTAGCTCAAACTGCTGAAAAAGTTAATGCTGGTTCTGATAGAAAGGTGTCAGAACACACAGTGCGTCGCAGTTTGTTGCGTATGGGGCTGCGTAGCCGCAGACCAGTCAGGGTGCCCATGCTGACCCCTGTCCACTGCCGAAAGCGCCTACAATGGGCACGTGAGCATCAGAACTGGACCACGGAGCAATGGAAGAAGGTGGCCTGGTCTGATGAATCACGAGTTCAGGGTGTTGACTTGGCCTCTAAATTCCCCAGATCTCAATCCAATCGAGCACCTGTGGGATGTGCCGATCCATGGAGGCCCCACCTCGTAACTTACAGGACTTGAAGGATCTGCTGCTAACGTCTTGGTGCCAGATACCACAGCACACCTTCAGAGGTCTAGTGGAGTCCATGCCTCGACGGGTCAGGGCTGTTTTGGCGGCAAAAGGGGGACCTACACAATATTAGGCAGGTGGTCATAATGTTATGGCTGATCGGTGTATAATATACGCACACACACACACACCCACACACACTATATAAATATACCTGTGTCAGCCAGTGAGGGGGGTGGGGTTGTACTGTAGTGCTGTGTAGCATCTGTGGACAACCATTGCGCTGTGATGAACTGCACATTTCTATGGGGCTCAGTGTGGATTAGTACTGTGGAGTTGGGGGGGATGGGAGTGTCCCTGCGACTTCTTCGGACAGTAGCTGTTCTCCAAGGCACGCTCTCTGCCCTGCCAGGTCTACCACCGTCCTGCCCGGCTAATCTGCAGAGCCTCCGGACCAGGATGGAAAGGGAACATAAATATTTTTTATTATTACAGTTTTTGGATAGTGAGTAATTTCTTGGGGGGGGGGGGGGGCGAGGGGATTATTAGGATAAGTGTTCCAGTGAATAACCACCATGACTCCTGGACGCGATGAGTAAGAGTTGTGTAGAAATAATTTCCCTGCGAAAGGTTAAATGATGCGTCAGTCTCTGCCTCGTTCCCGTGTACCTCCCAGGGCGGGGGGGCGCCGAGTGAGTAACTCCGCAAAAATGCCTGTGAATCTCCGTATTGGCCGAGGCTGCCGGATCTTTTTATTTTTTTCCTTTCCTTTGCTCAGTTTGTCAGACGGTTTTACTCCACCAGTGAAACAATCACAAAAAATTTAAAAATTAACCGTTCGCAGCTCAGGGTCCTGTGCGTGCGTGTGTTATCTAGTGGCCCTGGGAAGCCCGTGGGTTTTCACAAGGGGGGGTGAATTATAGATTGAATTACAGAGTCTTGCGAGTCACAGTCTGTGCTCGACAGAGTGGCTCTTAATACAGGCAAACTGGACTGGTTTATTTCCTCTCTTGTTTTATTCATTATAAGCCAGCAGTGGGACATTTGGGTTACCTGAAGCCTCCCCCACTTTGGTTCATTAGTAACAGTTATTAGTGACACAGGAGCTCTGGCCTGTGCCCAATATGTAGTGCCTTTCAAGACAACTATCTATCCCAAAGAGCTTTACAACAAAGCCACCCTGTAGCTCACCGTTCTTGTATTTTTCAGAAAACAAAAATCAAATGGCAGAACCCCCGATCCAAGATTGTCTGTGATTTCGGGCGTTGGTCACCTTGGTGCCTCTCAGTCACTCTGCCTGCTTTTCAGTTTGCCAGCATTCACACCTGGAATTGTTTTTATTCATGTTGGGGTTTCCCAGGAATAATAAGGCTAATTAAATTAATTGAATTGAATAAGTTTAATAACACAACTCTTTTTCTTAAATACGTTTTCAGGAATGGCCTATTAAATGTACCTAGACTGCGTATTGTTATTTTTCCCAGGTGTAAAATTCCCAGTTCTCCCATTCCAGGTGCCCGGTTGTGCCGCGGATGTGCGGGACTGCGGCCCCCCAGGTTTACCCAGGTGTGGCGGCAGGGTGAACGGTGCCCCTGAGAGCCGTGCTGGTGTGGCTCTTCAGAACACAGCGCTCCAGAGCTCAAGAGTGACGAGTTAACCGCCAGGTCTGGAGCGCTGCCGTAACCACATGCATCCCTAAACACAGGGCTTTATAGTTGCCGTTCCCGTCCGGCGGGTTTGGTGCGAGTTTGGCGAGGTGTTCGTAGTCAAATATTCCACCCTGCCTTTGTTGGCACCGTCCCACAAACAGGAGCAGCTCTGACTGACATAAAAACTTCACCTCTGGATGCAGGGTCACAAAATAAAGAGCCCAGTGCTGGCAGGTCCGCTTCAGCACCGGCCAGGCATTGCTAGATGGGTTGGTCAGTGCGGGGAGGGACCCAAGCTCAGACACTGATGACTACTGATGACTACGCACTTTCACCAAAATGGGCAGCTTGCTTCACCACCTCTATGGTGGCCCTGCTGTTGCGTATGGATGGGTGGTGCTGTTGTGTATTGATGAATGGATTTATTTTCTGGGTGACCTGATTGAATCTGTCTCTCTCTCGCTCTCTCTCTCTCTCATAGTCTCCGCGCCCCCCAGCACTGTTCCCCACCCCGTTCTGACTGTTGCAGATGCAGAAACTGAAATAGATAAATTCAACCTTTTTCCCTCTCTCTGTGCTATTCATTCTCCTGGACACACCCTCTGCAGTGCTGAGTCAGCGGCGCTCCCCCCCTGCCCACACACGGCGCTGTCAAAGTCTCCCTACGGGACCACCCACCGCGATGGGCCACTCTCTGGGCCCAGCTTCACACTGCCTCCCTGGCTCACCACCTGACAGGCAGCCTGGTGTAGTAGTAGTACACTCACAAGGTGTCGGAGGTTTTCATCCAGAGCCTCTTTGTGCACTACAGACACAGACACACACACACACACAAAGATATAGACACCTACATATTTGCACATGTGTCTCTGGGGGACAGTTCCACTCACAGCATTCCCCTGTGCCATGTGTGTGCCCTGTCATGAGCTGAACATGGGGGATGTTTCCCATGTGCCATAAGTGCCCCACATACACCTCTACACAACCTGTATTAATTTGTTTGTGTGTTCATCTTTGCAATATGTGAATCGGGGGCTTTGCAGAGGCACAAAGCGCACGTGCGGGCGTTGGGGGGGAGCTGCTGGCAGCGGCGCAGGGGAAGCACAGCCGGGGAGTGTCGAGATGTTTGGAAATCCTCGGCAATCCCGTCTGACTCATGAATAATGTCGACTCCAGGGCGTTCCCCTGGCCAGCTGTCCGACCCCTCTGGCTGTGAGTCAGCAGACAGGGCCGGGAGGGGGGGGGGGTTAGCCTTGGTCTGGTGGACAGGCTAAGAGGTCTTGGATTCCGGTGGCCGAGCTCTGGCGATCAGTCGCGCCTTGGGAGAAGGAGTGGGAATGGAGGGTTTTGAGGCACCAAGAGGTGCATAGAGGGCAGGAGGGTGTCTAGTCTCATGGAGAGGAAGACGGTCTGAGAAAAGGTTGACTGTCATTATCACCATGATATTAAAACAATAGAAACACACAGAATGGAAAACCAATCCTAGTGAGGTGAACCGTGACACACTGTGGAAACCTTAGAAGAGCCTATAATGATAACTACAAGTGCCTTAGTGATGTCATCAGTCAGCACCAGTCAGCCAAATCCAACACTTTTATTATTTTTATTTCTTGGCAGACGCCCTTATCCACTTACTCCCCAGGACTGGAGTCTGACCCTTTAATCTATTTATCTATTGGGTTAATTGGTTAATTGGTTGGGACAGGTTATGGCCTGCGACCATACAGACAAGCACACAAAGACACACATACACAGATACACAAACTCGCACACACACAAACTCACACACACACGCACGTTGTTAAGAAGCCCATCCTAATTAACCATTTTCCACTGTGTGCAGCTCATTCTGTTGCAGCTGTCCAGTTGTTAGAGAGAGTAGTCGGACTGTGTTTGGCTATGCAGTAAATCTCAAAGTAAGGAGTTAATCAAAAACATTTTTTTTGTTGTGTAAGTTCTGTGTTTGGCCCAGTTCCAACACCCCTGGGCTGTTCTGCATGTGATACGAGTGGTGTCATTAACTCCACAAAACTCATGATAAAAAGCTGACAGGAATTTCTGCGGCGTTTCCATACCGACATGCATCGCGAGAGTGCGGCCTTTTGCTGAGTCATAAAAACGTTGTCCTTTTTATGTCAACATTCTGATGTAGCTCTCCAAAAGACCATCATGAGTAATAAAGACCATGCCAGTCATGTGGCAATGATGGACGAGCGTCGGAGCGCCAGCATTCGCAGCGCCTTTGCTCAGACATTTCTCTCTGATTTATTCTACAGCCCACCCCTGGGACCCTGTAATTAAACTCACACAAACCACCCTGCCTTAAGATTCAACTGCACTTCACCTTCTTAAGAATTCTGTCCAGAATGATTGTGTAATCTGTCTGTTTGAGTGTATTGCAATTGTGCATGGTGTGCGTGCGTGTGTGTGTGCATGTGCATGCCACTGTGTGTGCCACTGTGTAAGTGTGTGTGTGTGTGCATGCCACTGTGTAAGTGTGTGTGTGTGTGTGTGTGCGTGCCACTGTGTGCCACTGTGCATGTGAGTGTCACTATGTGTGCCACTGTGTAAGTGTGTGTGTGTGTGTGTGTGCGTGCCACTGTGTGCCACTGTAAGTGTGTGCCACTGTGCATGTGAGTGTCACTATGTGTGCCGCTGTGTAAGTGTGTCATGTAGGAAGCAGTGGTGTTTTTAATTCTCAACACTTTCTTCGTGCTGATCGATACAGGGACAGGTTGTGGCAGCAGCCAGATGGGGCCTCTGGGGGGAAAATGACAGAGATACTGAGAGCTGCTCAGGGTCCAGAGAGCTGAGGCCAGGAGCGCCACTGACCCGGTCATCTGATGGTCATCTGGTCAGCAATGAACAAGCGCTTCACAGTGTGTTGGGACAAGTCACAAGTGTTCAACTGCAGCTGGTTCATAACACAAATCCTGAGAGGAAGTTAGAGCATCAGGGTGCCTAGTTCAACCTCCCGTATCAGTGTGTTTTTGTGCGTCAGTGTATGTACAGTTAGGTCCTTCAATATTTGGACAGTGACACAATTGTCATCATTTTGGCTCTGTACGCCACCACAATGGATTTGAAAGGAAACAATCAAGATGTGCTTTAAGTGGAGACTTTCATCTTTAATTTGAGGGTAGTTACATCCAAATCGGGTTAACGGTGTAGAAATTACACACATGTTTTGATGTGGTCCCCCCAATTTTAGGGGCTCAAAACTATTTGGACAAACTAACATAATCATGACTTAAATTGTGAATTTCAATACTTGGTTGCAGATCCTTGGCAGTCAATGACTGCCTGAAGTCTGGAACCCATAGACATCACCAGATGCTGGGTTTCTTCTCTGGTGATGCTCTGCCAGGCCTGTACTGCAGCTGTCTTTAATTCCTGCTTGTTCTTGGGGCATTTCAAAACAAACCAATCAGAGAGATAGCAAAAACATTAGGTGTGACCAAATCAACTATCTGGTACCTTCTTAAAAAGAAAGAACGCACTGTGGAGCTCAGGAACACCAAAAGGCCCGGAAGACCATGGAAAACAACTGTGGTGGATGACAGAAGAATTCTTTCCCTGGTGAAGAAAAACCCATTCACAGCAGTTGGCCAGATCAAGATCAAGTCAACAATCAAGAGAAGACTTCACCAGAATAAATACAGAGGGTTTACCACAAGAAATGAACAGGGAACAGGAAACAGGAAGACCAGATTAGAGTTTGCCAAAAAACATCTGAAGAACCATGTACAGTTCTGGAACAAGATCCCATGGACAGATGAGACAAATTGTACCAGAATGATGGGAAGAGAAGAGTGTGGAGAAGGGAAGGGAAGTGTTTAGGTCTATATTATCTGCTCAGATTCAGCCAAATGCTTCAAAACTCATTGGACGGCGCTTCACAGTGCAGATGGACAATGACCCAAAGCATACTGTGAAAGCAACCAAAGAGTTTTTTAAGGCAAAGAAGTGGAATGTGGTAAGTCACCTGACCTGAATCCAGCTGAGCGTGCATTTCACTTGCTGAAGGCAAAACACCCCAAGAACAAGCAGGAACTAAAGACAGCTGCAGTGCAGGCCTGGCAGAGCATCACCAGGGAAGAAACCCAGCATCTGGTGATGTCTATGGGCTCCAGACTTCAGGCAGTCATTGACTGCAAAGGATTTGCCACCGAGTATTGAAACTCACAATTTAATTCATGATTATGTTTATACTTTTGAGACCCTAAAATGGGGGGGACCACATATAAAAATGTGTGTAATTTCTACACCATTCACCCAATTTGGATGTAACTACCCTCAAATTAAAGATGAAAGTCTACACTTAAAGCACATCTTGATTGTTTCTACATTTTGATTCAAATCCATTGTGGTGGCATACAGAGCCAATTGACAATTGTGTCACTGTCCAAATATTTATGGACCTAACTGTATGTGTTGTGTATGTATACACTCACCTAAAGGATTATTAGGAACACCTGTTCAGTTTCTCATTAATGCAATTATGTAACCAACCAATCACATGGCAGTTGCTTCAATGCATTTAGGGGTGTGGTCCTGGTCAAGACAATCTCCTGAACTCCAAACTGAATGTCTGAATGGGAAAGAAAGGTGATTTAAGCAATTTTGAGCGTGGCATGGTTGTTGGTGCCAGACGGGCCGGTCTGAGTATTTCACAGTCTGCTCAGTTACTGGGATTTTCATGCACAACCATTTCTAGGGTTTACAAAGAATGGTGTGAAAAGGGAAAAACATCCAGTATGCGGCAGTCCTGTGGGCGAAAATGCCTTGTTGATGCTAGAGGTCAGAGGAGAATGGGCCGACTGATTCAAGCTGATAGAAGAGCAAGTTTGACTGAAATAACCACTCGTTACAACCGAGGTATGCAGCAAAGCATTTGTGAAGCCACAACACGTACAACCTTGAGGCGGATGGGCTACAACAGCAGAAGACCCCACCGGGTACCACTCATCTCCACTACAAATAGGAAAAAGAGGCTACAATTTGCACAAGCTCACCAAAATTGGACAGTTGAAGACTGGAAAAATGTTGCCTGGTCTGATGAGTCTCGATTTCTGTTGAGACATTCAGATGGTAGAGTCAGAATGAGAACATGGATCCATCATGCCTTGTTACCACTGTGCAGGCTGGTGGTGGTGGTGTAATGGTGTGGGGGATGTTTTCTTGGCACACTTTAGGCCCCTTAGTGCCAATTGGGCATCGTTTAAATGCCACGGCCTACCTGAGCATTGTTTCTGACCATGTCCATCCCTTTATGACCACCATGTACCCATCCTCTGATGGCTACTTCCAGCAGGATAATGCACCATGTCACAAAGGTCGAATCATTTCAAATTGGTTTCTTGAACATGACAATGAGTTCACTGTACTAAACTGGCCCCCACAGTCACCAGATCTCAACCCAATAGAGCATCTTTGGGATGTGGTGGAACGGGAGCTTCGTGCCCTGGATGTGCATCCCACAAATCTCCATCAACTGCAAGATGCTATCCTA
Source organism: Amia ocellicauda (assembly GCF_036373705.1). Lineage (NCBI taxonomy): Eukaryota > Metazoa > Chordata > Actinopteri > Amiiformes > Amiidae > Amia > Amia ocellicauda. The sequence goes on along the minus strand of NC_089854.1, from coordinate 19,859,933 downwards.
TCAATATGGGCCAACATTTCTAAAGAATGCTTTCAGCACCTTGTTGAATCAGTGCCACGTAGAATTAAGGCAGTTCTGAAGGCGAAAGGGGGTCAAACACAGTATTAGTATGGTGTTCCTAATAATCCTTTAGGTGAGTGTATATATGTGTGTGTCTGTCTGTCTGTGTGAGTGACACATGCTGAGAATGCCTGGCTAAATCCGGCCCAGTTCATCAGAAACATGCCCCCAGCCCCCTGGATGGCCCGCAGGATGTATTAAGTTATGGTGGAGTAAGCGACCCAGCGTGTCACACTGAAATATCTCCCTCAGGCCAAGAAACACGCGTGACCTACATACCCTACAGCTGTGAGAGGAGAGCAGACCCCCACCACGCTGGAGTGTGAGCCACTCTGTAGGCAGTCAATCCAGGCAGTACAGAACCCAGAGCACCTCAGACCCCCAGCTCTCCTTTAGCATTCTTTAAATTCACCCCCGTAAGGCAGGATGGGGAGGAGCTTCAGGCAGCAAGGGTGCTCAGGAGACGCACCAGAGAGGACAGGACTGTTTTTAGGTCACTGAGACTTGCAAATCTCCTTATTGAATTGTTCTGATATTTTGAATTCATGAAGTACATACATACATTCATGCATACATAAATACAGAAACACATGCAAACACAGACCGAGAAAGGGACAGGCCTGGGTTCTGTGTGTGATGTCAATGCTAAGCAGGGAACTGGGCCCAAAATGCGTCTCAAACCCGTGTTTATCTTCACAAAGCAGAAAGTACATTGTGTTTTGTGTGTGTGGTGTGGTGTGATGGTGGGGGGTGGGGGGTATTTAAGGTCGAGTCGCATCTTGGCTGCATTATAATTCGATGCAGTCTGCGTTCCGCATTGCCAAAAACTAATCAACACCTTCACAGCCCGAGAGCGCCACTGGAGTCAGCATGTTCCCCCTGACCGGGGCAGGGTCCCTCTGACGGGCAGCTTCGACTGGAGGTTTTCGGACCCCAGCCGTCCCATCAGAAAACACACTGCACATATGTATAGAGACATGCTGCGTCATACATCAGGGCTGGGTTCGGTTTTGGTGCACTGAGTTTACTGGCTCATGCTTTTCTGTTTGTTTGTTTGTCTTGGCTATGGTTTGAATATATCATGCATTTGAGCTGGATTGTGTTTCAGTTTGTGTTCAGACGCACATGATTGTGAAGTATACCCTGCAGTGCTTCTTTTCAATGTCGTTTTTGTTTTGTTTTGTGGTTTTATATTATTTCTGTTTCGCTGCCAAAAACGCACAACTTAAAACATATTCATCACATTAACATTCACACTGTATGGATTATCTCTACCAGCAACTAAACCGGTGCTCAGTGGTTGCCAGTGGCCCCCTGCCCTCAGAACCGCATGTGAGGAAAGCAGTGCATCGATGCTCTTCCTCCTCTTCCTCCCGGGTGCGCTGTAGTTGAGTGCCAGGTCACAGTTTTCTTGATGGCAAAATGATGGGAGGGCAGTGCGTCTGTGTGTGAGTGCAGAAGGAGGTGGTAAACACATATAAATGAAAGTTTTGTGGAGTTATACAGGCTCGATTGCAGCAGGATTCATGACACAGTGTGATTACAGACAGGAGATCGGAGAGGAAAGCCTGTCCGATAACGGAGAAGCTCAGGCTGGGGTTTCTGAGAATCACAGCCCATCAAGTTCCCCAAGGGTCCAGTTTCAGTGTGGGGGGGGGTGGATTGAGTGGCGGACGAAACGTCACACTTCACCATACATGGAAACAGGAACATGTGGGGGGTGGGTTCGGGGGTGATCATTTTTAAATTTTAAAGTTTCAAAATCTCCCTCCAGTTTTCCGTTTTCGGACTGATGGGATTTCAGCTGCATATATGGTGATTAAAAATAGAAACCACGAGACCAGCATTTAAATATAAATGACACCATCAGATTTCGTGAAGTATAAATATTTTCATTTTATTTTTTCACCAAATAAGGCCTTTTCTTTTATTGTTTTAAGAGGAACGGGGAATAAAACCAATTTATAACATTCAGAGTCTTTCAGCTGCCGCTCTCTTGCAGAACCTCTTAATTGGAAACTGTTACTCGGCTGATTGGCATATCGATCTGTAATCTGTCCTGATTGGTTTCATTCGGCAAATTTCGATCAGTAATCTATGTTCATTTATCAGTGCCGTGTTCTTCAGGGATTGTTGAGACTCTGCTTTGGCACCAGGGAATGAAACTCAGGAGTCCAGCTAACTGGAGAGAGTTGTTGTTTATCAGACATCTTTATCTAAGGCAATATGTTTTATCAAACTCACATGCAATTCACTACTTATATTTTGTATTCAAATTTAAATTTTCAAGGCAGGTATAAGAACTCCAGCCCCCGGCAAAAGTGTATTTTAAGCAGTGCCGTGTCTGTAACTCATGCCCTCAGAATCCCCCCCGTACCTTTAATGAGAGTCACAGTTGACTATAATTATCAAGCCCCCCTCCCCCTCGGAAACACTTTAAAGTCTAAACGAGTTGCTGAAGAGCCTTGAACCCACAGCCGAGTGTGAAAACAAGTGTCTTCATTTGAGTGCGAGTGTGTGTCTCCATTGCTCCACGTCCACGGCGATGGTCAGGAGCACGCCAGGGAGCAGCTGGCAGGCGCTGCTGTGTGCGGTTTCAGCGGTTGACGGTTGCCTCATCAGGTGAAGTGTTAGTGTAAATCAGGTCAGAAATTGCCAGGGTCACGTGACCTTGGAGCTGTGAGCGAGAGAAGCAGGCGTCTGTCTCTCTCTCTCTCCCCATTCTCTCTCTCTCTCCTAATGCGCTGAATCATACTCAATCTCAATCATACTGGCTTGTGTCCCAGGCCTTCTCTGTGTTCGTCGGCCCGGGCCAAACTCCGCTCAGCCCTGGCTCTTCCTGGGAACCCCCTCACTGGGTAACTCAGGCCTGGCTCTTGCCGGGAACCCCCTCTGGGATCGTTTGCCCTGGCGGAGGAATTTCTTTTGTTTTTTTTCCACTCTAGATAAATAGAGAACAAATGGATTCACCAAGTGTAGTGTAGCGAGCCACTCGCTGTGTGTGTGTCTGTGTTGATGTGTGTGTCTGTGTTGTTGTACATGAGTAAGTATTGAAAGAGTTCTGTAATTGTATTTTCAGTGAGTTTGCATAATTCATATTCAAATGTAAAACCTGAACGTTCTCACCATTCCAGCCCTGCAGGGGAAAGGAAGTGTGGGAAATACATGATGTAACACAAGTCAGTGCCCTGTGAGGCCTATTGGACCCCCCCCGCAGAATCTGGCAGCAGGGCTCCATCACTGGGACGGGCACAGGCAGACGGGCACCGGGCACATGCCTGAGCGTCATGTGGAGGAGGCGAGACCAGACTGGCTGGGAGTGGCCACTGCGGCAGCTCCCTCTCTCCCTCCCTCCACCCCTGCGCTTCGAATATTCGTATATGGGCCAATAATTCACATGCCAACGCCAACGTCAGAGAGGCTGTAAAAGTGTAGCGTGGGTGGGCGGGTCATTGTCTTCACAGCTGTAAACATGTTGACACCTGCGACCTCTTTCAGCTTCTTTTCATTTTCCCTGTCGATATTATTATTATTATCAGAGCCAGCGAGCGCTCTGGTTTGCTTGTGTACAGATGTCACACTGCGATCCCAGCCCCCACTCGCCAGCCTGGCAGGTTTGGTTTAGCGTGCAATGGATTACGCTCAACATATGGTGTGTGTGTGTGTGTGTGTGTATATGGATAAACACAGGTATTTGTATATGTACACACGGGTGACAAATTAAAGGAAAAGCCTTAATAAATGAGTGGAGTAGCATAACGAATGCAGATGCCTCCAAACGTGTACTGCATGATACAGTTAAGCAATTAACATCCTAACATGCTCTGTGGCATGTATACAAATTCTGAGCAGGCCCAGCTGACCTCGATTTTGGATCAAGATGGCAAGAGGAAAGGATCTAAGTGACTTTGAAAGACATTATTGGGGCGCGAATGGCAGGAGCTTCAGTCTCAAAGACGCTCAAGTAGCTAGTGTTCTCCACAAGTGAGCGAGTGTTTGTGTGGCGACACCAAGAGAACGGTACAGGCCTGACTGCTTGACCCCTACAGTGAGGGGGTCCGGAGGCTCTGTTATGCTGTGGGGGGCATTTTCCTGGCATGGTTTGGGTCAACTTGTCCCCTTAGAGGGAAGGTTCACTGGTTATCCAGATTATACTCTGGTGAAACACTTCTATCCTGATGGGAGTGGTCTCTTCCAGGATGACAATGCCCTCATCCACAGGGCACGAGAGCTAACTGAATGGTCTGATGAGTATAAAAATTATGTGAATCATATGCTATGGCCTTCGCAGTCACCAGATCTCAACCCAGTTGAACACCTATGTGAGATTTTGGACCGACGTGTTAGACAGCGCTCTCCACCACCATCATCAAAACACCAAATGAGGGAATATCTTTTGGAAGAATGGTGTTCATGGTGCCAAGAGCATTTAAGCTGTTCTGGCAGCTCATGGCGCCCAACACCTTACTGAGACACTTTATGTTGGTTCTACCTTTAATTTGTCACCCGTCTGTATAATAGTTATAAAGCATGCATGCAGTATGACGTTCTGTATTGGGCTGTACTGGGCTGTATTGGACTGTATTAAGCGCAGTATTATTCTTATTAAGTGCAGTATTATTCTTATTAAGCACAGTATTATTGCTATTAAGTGCAGTATTATTCTTATTAAGCACAGTATTATTCCTATTAAGTGCAGTATTATTCCAATTAAGCCCAGTATTATTCTTATTGAGCGCAGTATTATCGCTATTAAGCACAGTATTATTCTTATTGGGCACAGTATTATTGCTATTAAGCACAGTATTATTGCTATTAAGCACAGTAATATTCCTATTAAGCGCAGTATTATTCTCATTAAGTGCAGTATTATTCCTATTAACCGCAGTATTCTCATTAAGTGCTGTATTATTCTCATCGAGCACAGTATAATTTCAGATCAGGCGAAAGAGAAGAGGGAGTTGTGTTTGGTCTTTTCTCACGTGTCTCCTAACCCTGTCTCTCACACACCCTCGTGTTGCTCAATTCAGCGGTCTGAGCCCCCCCCACCCCCGTGTCTCTCTAAACAGAGCTCACATTAAAGCCAAATTAAAGCTTTCATATTAAAGCAGATCCGGTCTGTCTGCTTTGATTCTGCTCCCTCACCATCCAAACAACCACACCACGCTCCCTGCACCCAACTTGCCAGCGCACACACACACACACACATACACACTCACACTCCTGCCCCTACCTCCACACACCCCCACTCCTTCAGCTGGCCGTACCCGGGTGCAGCAGTGGTGCTAATGAGATGAGGTGGAGGAGCTGGCTCTCTAGCAGCTGTATGAGATTCCGCATGTCCTGATGAGTAATTCCACCGTCCGCCCCCCCACACAGCTCCGCACCCTGAGTCATCAGCTCCCAGCCCCCCAGCCAGGGCAGCGCGGGTCCCATGGGAGGCACACAGCCGCCAGGGATGAGTCATCTGGCACAGAGCTGTGAAGACAGTTACTCTGTTGGCATTTTATCTGCCAGGAGCCCAGAGGCAGGGTGAGAGAGGGGCGAGAGAGGGACGGGGTGAGAGAGGGACAGGGCGAGAATGGGGCAAGTAAGAAGAAAGGAGTGCAAGAGAGGGGTGAGAGAGGGTCAGGGCGCGAGAGGAGTGAGGGAAGGGCAGAGCGAGAGAGGGGCAGGGCGAGAGAAGGGCAGGGGCGAGAGGGGCGAGAGAAGGGCAGGGTGAGAGGGGCGAGAGAAGGGCAGGGTGAGAGGGGCGAGAGAAAGGCAGGGTGAGAGAGGGGCGAGAGGAGGGCAGGGTGAGAGAGGGGCAGGGTGAGAGAGGGGCGAGAGAAGGGCAGGGTGAGAGAGGGGCAGGGTGAGAGGGGCAGGGCGAGAGGAGGGCAGGGTGAGAGGGGCGAGAGAAGGCAGGGCGAGAGAAGGCAGGGTGAGAGAGGGGCGAGAGAAGGGCAGGGTGAAAGAGGGGCGAGAGAAGGGCAGGGTGAGAGAGGGGCAGCCTGCAGGCTGGGCGAGAGAAGATGAACAGAGAAGGGAGCCGTGATGGAGCAGATCAATACAATTAAATTACAAGAAATTAAATTAAAAATAAAAATGTCAAATAAAATAAAAATAAAATGTAACTAAATCAAACAAGATTTGTTTAAGTCACAAACATCGCTGCACAGATAAGCCTGTGGACGGGTTGGCAGGGTCAGGGTGTGGGACGGACTCGAGAGCTTGTCCTTTGTCTTGGCAACCGTCATCAGCAGACTACACCCCCCCAGTGCGCTCCGCCCGACACATCTGTCTGCAGATGCAGGAAACATCAGTCCACAGTGTGCGTAGCAGAACAACAACCATAATAACATACCAAGCAAATATCATCACTGAAAAATTAATATTTATTGATTTTTAATCCTCATCTCAGCAAATTAGCAAAACTCAGTGAACCAGGGGCATCCATTACTGAATATGAAGTGAAATACCTTCTTCCTGTAACAACTATGACATTGTCCCCAAACAATAATACATACAGACAGACAGACATACATCGTATATAACCTGAACAGAACCAGACCCCCGGGTGTGTCGGTTCCACGTGGCTGTGGGCCCCGGCGTAAGAAAGTCACGATTGGGGGGGGGGGATTCTGCTGGCGTGAAGCATTGCAGGATCTCACTGTTGACCATTGCAAGAGCAATAAGGATTTTTAGGGGCATTATGACTGGGTTAATAAAACACAGCTGCCCCTAAAAGCCCCTCATTTTTCTTGCTGCCTTTGCATCCTTCTTCTCCCCAAAACACACACACACACACACACGTATGACCGAATTTAGTGATCTCTTATCTAACTTAGCCACAAACCATGATAAACTCATTATTCTGGGGGACTTTAACATACATATTGACATTAAAGAGGACCCCTTTACTGTTAGATTTCTTGTCCCTATTGGAGTCTGTAGGCTTTATTCAGCATGTGTCAGGACCCACACATCGCCACAATCACTCACTAGAGTTATGACTCATGGGGTAAAGATTCATAGCCTAATAATCTTCCCCCGAAACCTTGCGATATCTGACCACAGCCTCCTTGCCTTCGAGCTGCTGGGAGCAGTGACGAACACACAGGAGAGGAACATCGAATCTTGTCGCCTAAATCCTGCTGCTGTTACTAAATGCACTACTTTTGCAGTGAATACAGACATGACAAGAGCCACACAAACTCTGCTGTGTGTCTGATCTTAAGCTATGGATGACAAGAAATGTCCTTCTGCTAAACTCTGAAGAGACAGAAGACAGTGGCATCTGTGACCGTTCACAGTGAGTCGAGATCCTCCAGCTCAGAAACATTGCTAAATTAAGACACCAGGACACACTGAGCTCGGTCTCCAGGTGGAGAGTCCCTGCCCTCAATCAGATAGAAATCCATGGGGTAATTGAATAAACAAATGCATGGCACCGCATTTTGGTGTGACTGGTCAATCCTCACAGTAATTAACTCTACCAGCTCCCGCAGTCTGAAGATTTAAACAGCTCCACAAACCCGGTGACGCACAGACCTGATCAATTAACCTGCCCTGCTTAATCTCGGTTTACTAAATAAATGTCGTTTTTTGTGGCACTTAGGAAATGCCTGTAAAGTATTTATGTATCCTGTAAATAAAATAAAATCTATCCATTGTCAAGATTACAAATATTTAATTAGCCTAGTTATTTAATTTTTAATGTATTAATTGATTTGCGTGTGTGTTTATGTGGTTAGTTATTTTTAGATCGGTCTTCAAATATATTTACGTATTTTAAATTGTGGTACAAATGGACATTTTCTCTTGCAAAAGACAAGAGACAACCGTCTTGCTGTGGCTCAATGCGAGGCTTCTTGTGTGCGTCACACACATAAGTAGCATAATAATAATAATAAATACCTTGTTGGTAATGGTGTATTAATTAACATAAGTAATGCTTATCTATGAAAGGGCCCTGGGGGCGGGTACGAGCCCAATCGAGCCGGGTCCAAGCCTTACCAGGAGCAGCAGGGGCATGAAATTGTCTCCCCGCAGACCTGCACGGCATATATATATATATATATATATATATATATATATATAGTTTCGTAATGTATTTAATCACACGAGTTTCATAAGTCAGAGTGAATGGGATCAGAGAGTCCATAGCCGAGAGCGAGTACGGTGTTATTAACGGTTCTGTGTCGGGTTCAATTTTTCCTTAGAATTGTGTGGAAGGGAAGTCAAAATGATTTCAGAATCGGAATATCAGTTTAAAACTGGTTTAGCCTATGTGTGTGTGTGTGTGTGTACACCTGAGTGCAGTCCATTACAAAAGCTAAAGCAACTGTAGAAGCACAGTGCCCGTCCACGGCTGCGGGAATCTGGGTTAGTGAGGGGCCCTAAATCATGCGATGGCAGGAGCCTCCTGGGGCCCGAGACGGTCCGTCCCACAGACCCAGAGGGAGAGACGGGACATGAGCGCACAGCAGCAGTGTGTGTGTGTGTGTGTGTGTGTGTGTGTGAGTGTGAGTGTGTGAGTGTGTGTGTGTGTGTGCGTGTGTGTGTGTGTGTGTGTGTGTGTGTGTGTGAGAGTGTGAGTGTGTGTGTGTGTGTGTGAGTGTGAGTGTGTGAGTGTGTGTGTGTGTGTGCGTGTGTGTGTGTGTGTGTGTGTGTGTGTGTGTGTGAGAGTGTGAGTGTGTGTGTGTGTGCTTTGTTCTGTTTTATGTTTTTTATCCATTTCATGCGCAGGAAATGTGCAAGAATCTCGAAAGGCAAGCAACTTGTATCATTTTTTATTAAACAAATGCAGTATTTAATCCCTTTCAGGTGTTTTTTGAACAGTTGACCCCCACCCCGCAAATCAACTATATACAAGTTTTTTGCATTTAGTTTAAAAATAATTACTTTTAAATATTTTTTGTTGTCTGTTTTAGAAATATATTTAAAGTGACTTCCCAGTACGTTTTAAAGAAACCTGAACTATTTTCTCTCCGAGATGAGGAGTAGGATCTTATCAAAATACATTTTAAAAAGTATTTTATTATTATTATTGTAATAAATTAGTATGCGGCCTTTGTATTATCTACAGTCTATTAGATCACACAATTTAAAATACTGCTAACATTTACATAAGATAGACGTATAAACCGGCGAATGAAAACAGTCTAAACACTGCACGTTTCAGAAGGACACGGCGCTGAATATTTCCGGATTCTTCCTAAAAATTAATAAGAATGTCAATTTAGACTCGATAAATAATACAAAACTAAAGAAAGACAGCGGGGCCCGCGGACAGCGGAGAGGGGACTTGTTGCGTCAAGGTTTCGGACACGTGTGTCGGGGACTGGGACTTTGTAGGCCAGTTGAGAGAGGGAACAGAACTCATCTCGCCCGCAAAGACCCACACCCAGACACACAGACCCCCGACACACACAGTGCCCGCAGGTGCCCGCAGGTACAGGCACAGCCTCAGTAGTAACCGCGGGAAGTGGAGGCGAAGGCGGGGTGTTGCGAATGCAGTTAAACCTCAGCTAATTTCAGTCCATTTGGAAGTGGGTCAGTGGGCTGGTTACTCCTCAGTGTCCCGTCCCCGTGTATGAAGTACTGCAGCTCCGGAGTTTAAATGATTGCTCCAGGTATGTGTTCAGAGAGCCCGAAAGCAGCAGGATCATATTGGAATAGGCAGCTAAATTAAACGTGTGTGTGTGTAATCCTGCTATATATACTGAGACTGCCTCACAACTCGAACACCTCGGTCTGAAGATTGAAATCCACGCAAGGAGCCCTGAGCGCCAGGATCAGCGCCTGGCAGCAGCGACCTGCGGACGGTTTACTTACACCGGGCTGCCCGCGGTGCCGGGCTGGGGGGCTGAGGGTCCGAGTGGGCTGCCAGTCCTGGGGCGGTCAGGGTCCCTCCGCAGCACAAGGAGTCGGGCTGGGCTGGGCTCGGCGGAGGACGAGTGAGAGCAGAGTCAGAGGACATCCAGTCTGAACATGTGAACCAGTCCCCACTTAAAACCAGCAGGAAAAAATGAAAGGGTGGGGGTGTGGGGGGTAATTCTTATATTCATGTTCCTGCACAGGCGACTGTAATTCAGTCAGAAAGTCAGGCGATTCGCAGGGAAGAATTGCAACACTTCGCATTCAGAAACAAATCCAAGGAACACATCCCAAGAGACTGCCCTCCAAATATACATGCCTGTGTGTGTCTGTATCCAGCGAGGCGAGAGGCGCCCATTGCAACACTGTAGCGCAGCGGCCAGAGGAAGAGCCTAGAAAGTTTTCCCCCTCTGTCTATTTCTCTCAGTAATGACATGTCCCGGGGGGGGGCACCTGGCTTGTGGCGGTCCAGCTCTCCAGCCCGCTGTGCCACCCCGGGGGGCAGTGTGCGCCGTGCAGTGCCGCGTCGGTGTGTGGCGCAGCCGAGCCTGGGCCGCTGGAGAGGGCTTGTGTCGGGCAGAGAGTGAGCCCTGCGCCGCGCCGCTGCTCATTAGATTACTGTCGCCACCGCCCGGAGGAGCGAGGATCTGCAGCGCGCAGGGTGTGTTTCAACAGGATCCCTTTAAAGAGCACATTGCGTATTGTTAACCAATGAGAGCATCGCACACATCTGCCTGGGAAACCAATTCCACCGGGCTGGTGCCTGCAGGATTGTGTGATACGTCGCGTTTATACAGATAGTATAAGGCAACAGTAGCGACCCGAGCCACAGCCTGGATGCCCCCAGGTGGACATCGTGCGTTTCATTTAGCACGCAATTAAAGAGAGTGAGTTTGTGTGTGTAACTACAGTACATTGAGTTTCAGTGCATTGTCCATATACAGACTTGCAAGCATGTCTGTAGGCAGCAGCACTGCACTATATTACAGATATCATAAGCGCGGTGGGGGTGAACACTGACCCCCGACACACAGAGACGGTTTACGTCTCCAGAGTTTGTGCAAGCGGCCTATATATACTTCATTATTACAGTCCCCAGGAAACCGCTTTTACTTCCCCCTACCACACATGAATTGAATATACATAGGTACAGTAACTACTCATTCAAATTCAACTAGGAAAACTACACTCCAGCATAAGTTAATTGTATAGGTTTCCAAAGCAATCTGAACGGTAAGTTACAGTCCACCGTTTACATGTTATCTTTAATGACTTACTTAGTGATCTTTAGCGTGAAGTATCTAATTGTCCATGTCTGAAATCGATTTTAAAAACATCCAGTCATATAATATAAAAAAGCAGACTACATGTCTGAAATTACTGTAGGCCTGTTCTTTTTTAGCTTCTTAATTCTCTTTTGTTGACTTTCAGTTTAAGACTTTGAGGTTGACTTTATTTACTTGATGAGAGCATTTAATAAAACGTGTACAATGACACATTACAATAACGTGACTGTGCGCTTTCAGAGCTCCGTGCGGCTGTGCGGGGGTCGCAGGTCGCGGCGTGCCCCCCGTCAGTGTGCCGCTGGGTGTGGGATACAGCAGCGGGAGTGCCTCGCCCATTGTGTCGGGGGATATTACCGCCTTTCGTAGGGATTTTCATTTGCTTTGACGGTTATTCTGCGTGTTTCAACGTATTTCAAAATTATTTTAACGCTAATACCAGATATTATTTACTGTCTTTTTACAGCAGGGCAAACTCGCCATAATTAAAGTGAATTATGATTATTATTATTACAGTATTGTTGTTTACCTCTAAGATGTTTGCTTGGATTTATGTTACTCTGTAAGTGTACTTTGAAAGTGTGAATAATAATATAATAAAATAATATACACGTGAATAACATTATTTGCTGGAGATGTATGATGAACTTTATTTAGACCGAGGTTTAGCTGTATTAACAATGTTTTAATTGTTCATTTATCGCTCGAGCGACACCTGGTGGCCATTTCCTTAATTTAAAGCAATACTATGACATAAATATAACCATATAACCATAAAACATTTTCGGTAATTCAGTAATTTAAAAAAAATGTCTATTCAAAATATACAAAGTGGAACCGAATTGTGAGTAACGTAGTGCGACTCAGTTTGATGAAACACGTTTATATACAGATAGACAGACAGACAGATAGATAGATATGTGTTACATATGTGTCTTTTCTTTGCTCAGGAGGTCGGGGCTCAATCCCGCCCGTGCGCCGATGCCTTTAAAAAGGTTGCCCCCAGGCGCGCGCAGGCACGGACGGGGTTCGAACCCGCGATCTTCGGTTTACGAGACCGACGCCTTACCACTTGGCCACCGCGCCAGACACACACCCAGGCCCCGGTCCTGCCACTGGAGGCTTTGCCGGCCCCCGGATTAGGGGCACACCGCAGCGGCAGCCGGATAACCCCCCACCCCCCCAGGGACCAGCGCGTCTCAAACTGGAGCTTCATCTCTGGGGAAAGAAGCTCTGTGGGCCTTTCCTCACCGGCACAGACCGCAGCTCAGCGTCTGCACCCTGTGCGCAATGGTGCTCTGTGCAGACCCTGCGCTCTCTGCGGGGGAGGCATAATCGCCTGATCTTTGACCCGGCCAGGGTGACCGGGGGGGGGCAGCATCCAATGCTTTGTGTGCGGATACAGTGCCTGCCGGCGCCGCACGGGCTGTGTGCTGTAATGGGATGTGTGTAAGTATGCGGGTGGTTTTAATCGCAGTGCTTCGACACGGTCAGGCCCGGGGCGGCTCGCTGGAAACGCGTCCATCCTGTTTCCAAGCGTGGAGACCCTGAGCAGCGTCTGCGCAGCCGAGCGCTTCACTCCGCCGCGCAGTACCGCCGCTGCCGGCGGGGAGGCAGTAAAACGCAGCTGTTGATTCAGGGCCGGAGACACCAGGGGGCACCGGGGGACAATGCCAGTGCAGTGAAGCGGGTGCCCACCCAGTTTGATTATCTTTGCTTTAATAAACAGTGAATATGCTAAATAATGTATTGAACATTTGAGCTCAATTGCAACAATCTGAAAGCAGGACTGACTGGGCAGGATCCGTGATTACAGCGTGCAGCTCCGCGCTGGCTCTGCTGGTGCGTCGCAGTTGACGCTGGATGACTGTGATGAAGGCTGTTCACGACCACGTGTTGATCTGCGCAGACTTTGACCAGCTTAGACAATGCGATTCTGAGAATCTTCTGTAGAAAACACTAGTACGATTATAGTATGAAATAATGTCGTTTTTAGATTCATTCTGGATTCTGGATTCAAATACATCTATAAATAATAATAATACCCCTGGTACTACACCTGTATAATTTCCCTGCTTTTATTGCTGTTTGTTATAGACATGACGCTTTTAGATAGCTAGAAACCTCACATGTAGGCTAATAATAATTAATGCCAAAACAAACACAATCCGAATGAAACAAGACCAAAAAAACGCAACGCGCCACTTTCTTGTAAACAAAACAAAAAACAAGAAC